>NC_090646.1:545858500-546158500 GCF_040937935.1 Hyperolius riggenbachi
TCTAGTTATCTGGGTTGCAGTCACTACCATGTATCCCCTTTTCTTATTTCTCTCTGCCTCAAACACAATAGGGGAACGATAGCTGACTGAGTTTTGCGCCCCCTCCTACTCTGTGCACTGAGGCTGGAGCCTCTCTTGCCACTGCCTAAGCCCAGCACTGTAGCCTAGGGCAAATTAAATTATCTGTATGTTTTGGGGATGTGGGAGGAAATCAGAGTGCCAGGAGGAAACACACAGATATGGTGAGAACATACAAACTCCTTGCAGATAGTGCCCTGGCTGGCAGTGGAACCGGGGACCCAGAGCTGCAAGGCGAGAGTATTAACGGCTCTGTCACCGTGCTGCATCAAAGGTGCTCTGTTCAGTAATCAGAGAGTGTCATCAATGTAGGTGTGGCGAAGCACTGCTCCAACTAACATAAGGTGCAGATAACTGGAGGACGCAGACAAATGCACACTCAGGGTGATATACAAAAAATAGGCAAAGCCGCGAGTGGAGGCTCTAACCTCCCCTGCGGACTAATGTACCTGTATGGGATGATCAGCAATCGCACTTTGTCCCGCTTTTCCAGGACACAGCATACCGGACCAGAATCGTTCGTGGAGGACCATCCTCCTTAAAGGGAACCTAAACTGAGAAGGATATGGATTTTTCCTTTTAAAATAATACCAGTTGCCTGACTCTCCTGCCGATCCTCTGCCTCTAATACTTTTAGCCACAGCCCCTGAACAAGCATGCAAATCAGGTGCTCTGACTGAAGTCAGACTGGATTAGTTGCATCTACAGCTAAAGACATCAGCAGGACTGCCAGGCACCTGGTATTGTTTAAAAGGAAACATCCATATCCCTCTCAGTTTAGGTTCCCTTTAATGGTTACACCAAACAGTGTCAAGAAATAGTACTTGGACTTCCATGGGAAAGATTTTAGAACTTTGACTGCTATAAGACACTGTGAGATAGTCAGGGAAGAGGGCAGAGCAGATTGGTAGCAGTATGTGACAACTGCAAGTGTGTGTGTGTGTGTGTGGGGGGGGGGGGGGGCATTTGCACTAGTGGTTAAAGGGTAAGATCCACCCAAATCCTCCCTACAATTTGTTTAGAGCCTAGAAATGCATGTCTAAAACAACTGTTTCTTGGCACAAGATTCTTTGACCACTGCAGCCTTCAGTGTATTTTCACCTTATGCAACCGAGCAATTTTCACATTTCTGTGCTCCTACTACTCATCACATCGAAATGATCTATATCTTGTTTTTTCCACCACCAATTAGGCTTTCTTTAGCTGGTACATTTTGCTAAGAATTATTTTATTCTAAATGCATTTTAATGGGAATGTTAAGAAAAAAATTGAAAAAATTCATTATTTCTCAGTTTTCATCCATTATAGTTTTAAAAAAATATATGCTACCGTAATTAAAACCCATGTATTTATTTGCCCATTTTTCCCAGTTATTACACCATTTAAATAATGTCCCTATCACAATGTATGGCACCAATATTTTATTTGGAAATAAAGGTGCATAGTTTTGCATTCATCACTATTTATAAGCCCACCATTTACAAAAATAACAGTAATATACCCTCTTGACATAGATATTAAACAGGTCAGTCCCTAAGGTAACTATTTATTTTTTTTGTATATTTTTAATGCAAAAGTTTTATTTGGGTATTTATGGAAGAGTGTGGGAGGTAAGAAGTCGATTTTAAATTATGTGTAGGTCTCTTTATTAAAATAAATGTATTATAGCTGATAACAAAGAAGAAAAGCAATCTTGCACTGCTCCATGGCTTTTATTTAGTCAGTTAAACTGACTAAATAAAAGCCATGGAGCAGTGCAAGATTGCTTTTCTTCTTTGTTATCAGCTATAATACATCTATGTCACTAATCTATGCACGCAAGAGGCGATACCCTGCATCCTAATAACCGTGTAGTGGAAGCCCTCCCTAAAGCTCATACCCACTGTGCCAGTCTCTTTGATCTTATTTACTAAAATAAATGTATGTAGGTGTAATTTTACTATTTGGCCTCAAGATTTTACACATTGGCTTCCTGCGCGCTTTTAGCACATGAAACAGGAAGTAATGACTGTAAGTGTAACTTACAGTGTTTACAAATGACCTCAGGCATCTCATTGATGCTACGATCATTGACACGGGGGCCTAGATCAGGGAATGGGAACTGTGTTCCCAATCATTGATCTCCGGGCTAACAGGCGGCGGCGAGATCGCATGAGTGAGCAGGAGCATGCATAGCGGCGATTGCGGTGGAGTATGTATATCTACTCCCCTGAGGCTAAGATGAGGTTTTTATGAGCGTAGATACAAAGTACTAAAAAAAATGAAGTGGTTAAACAGTTTAACTGTCATGGCATGGTAGTTCTTGTCACTGTCGGTCAAGGTACAGCCATCAGAAGACACCAACATCCATGACAGTAATAATGTGAATCTCAGGTAATGAATAAATATTTTTGAAAGAGAAAAAAGTGTGATATGATGTTACTGAAGGAGATTTCTGAACAGTTATTCAGAGATAAGACTATTATCCCAAGGATACACTTAGCCTTGGGCAAAATGGGCAATTTTATACCACTCTGTCACATGACTACCTTCTTCTCGGATCACTTTCTTTATTTGCCAGACATTAGTTTTAACGAGTGCTGCAACAAAAGATATTTTGCAGTTGACTGAGGAATCGATGTCCCATGATTGAGCAATGCAGCTATTTAATTTCACAGCACTTAGACTTGTTCCTCTAATATCCCAATCCTTCATAAGGTTGAACTAGACAAGGTAACTAAAGATGTCTTTGCTTAGTGCTGCCTTATGTTAACTATACACTATTTCATGGCAACCGGACCAGCCAAACGATCGATATCTCAATGATTGGAAATCAAGCAGGAAGTACCGGCACCAAATTTTAATGCATTTAAATTTGATGAGTTTATCATTCAAATATCTAATCTATTAGGAAGGTTATATAGTGTATGGCTAGGTTAAAGCCTAACTAAAAGCTGAAAAAAAAACAGAGAAGGAAAAGAGCTAACTAGTTCACTACTAACCCGCATAGCTTACCTACTTCTGCCACTATTTTCCATTTTGTAGGCTGTATGGCCTTCTTGTCCCAGTCAAATTTTTTTTTTGTATTGGAGCTGTGAATGTGTCTCTACTGCTTCTTCTGTCGGTTACTGCTTCCATTTATTTATGATGTGCAGTGCGTGCCAATGCGCACACCATGCATTGCTAATCTACGGGGAGCTCTATACAATTGAAGCAGTAGCTTCTGCAGGTTAATGCATGTGTTTGGACTGACAGTTGTGCTGCTCAGAGGAAAAAGCACAAACACTCGACCTGAGGAAGCGGCTTACACAGTGAAACGCATTGTCTAAATAACGTGCCCAATAAAGGATTTTACTTTTACGAACTATCTAGAAGACTACTTATTCAAGGTAGGAACAGCATACTGAATAGTTTGTGTGTCTGCGACTATCTCTCATACTTGTTTTTGATGCTCCTCCTACTCTACTTCCATCATCTTAAAACAACCTTTATTCCATCCATACACGGAACTCGCTGCACACTAGAGTGAGAAGCCAACAGTGCAGAGAGGTTGGTAATTGTTTCACTTTACAACTAACACTACTACATCATAACAACTTATCCGTACTCTGCTCAACATTGAATAGCCTGCTGCATTACTCAGCTATTGCTTCGGTCTCCTCTGTCTATGTCCATTCTGCCCCTATGGGTTTCCGCCTTGTATTTTGATATCTATATCCAAAAATTGGATGTGATTGCCTCCCCATTGTAAGATGAAGGGCATATTCACATCATTGTTTTTGATGTATTGTTTAAATTGTTCAAATGCAGCCTAAGTGCCAAGCCTTTCCACAGAGCTGATGCAGAGTTTTATCCACTGCAACCCATTTCCATGTGTGCAGATAATGTCTGCCTCCCATAAAGGGGCTGGCATAAGCGGGCACTACAGGGGTTCCCATCGTCATGCCGACCTCTCACTGCAAGTCAAATAGGAATGAGTTTCCTATGTGTGTTGATGTTGTCTGCATTATCTGTCTAGACAAGGTGGTATAACATTAAAAGAAACACTGGAAACTCGCTTCTTCAAATACAACTCTAAGGAGCAATCGTATCTAAGTTTTGGATTTAGATACCAAAATGCAAAGTGGGATAATACTGAAAGAAACTCGTAAACCCACTTCTTCAATACAGCTTTACAAACAAATAGTTATCACCCACCCTCATTATTATGAAGCCAACCATACAGTCACAGTCCTTTCTGTGAAGCTATACATACACATTTGAAAAACAAACACTAAAACTTAGAACTTAAAAAAAAACTACTGAGGCTAGGCAGGGCCAGCACTGCCATACAGGCAAAGGGGGCAATCGCCCCAGAGTCATCGACCTCTGCAGGGGTCCCCGTGCCACCTGCCAAATGCTGCTATCCTCGCACTAACTACTCACCTGTCCCTGTGGGTGGTGGCTGCACTGTCCGTGCAGTCGTCAGCAACTCTGTCTGCCTCTTCTCTATACACGTGCCGGACCGGATAGAGGAGAGACAGACAGCATGGCTAAGAGTGCACGTACAGTGCAGCCACCACCCACTGGGACAGGTGAGTAATTAATGCAGCTACACATGCAGAGGGCCCTGGGGGTAGTTGGATAATGACCGTGGGGGAGTAGTTTGCCCCAGGGCCCCTTAAACCAGCCCTAAGTCTAGGTTCACAGTGGTCAGTTGTATAACGCATGTATTTTAATGTGTTTTAATGAGTGTGAGCTGCAATGGAGACTGTACATAGACTTTAATACAAAGCCTGCATGCAGCGAGTTAAAATAACACGATCAGTTACAACGCAGGATTGTGAACAGGCCCATAGAATTGTATGGTCAGTGAGTTGACATGCAGGATTATTATGCATTGCAACTGAGCACTATGAACAGGGCCTGCATTGCAGTTATAATGAAAAATTATTAGAATCAGCATTTAAAACGCATCCAGTAGAGAAGGAAGTTCATAACTGGTTCCTAAAAAGAAGAATATAAAAAAATGTCTTTTCATGTATTTAACATATTCACTGATGTCCAACAAGATCAGAGACATCAATTATATAAACCCTCTGATACTGCAAGATGATAACAGTCTAAAGATAAATGTGAAACCCGAACATGTATCTCCTTTAAGAGGGTTGGAAATGTGAAGGATTTATTGGTCATAAGTGAGTTCATTAGAAAACCTGCAAGAAATTGGTTGACATTGAGCAACCCCTCTGGTAATTATCTGTGTTGGAGTCATTATACAAGAGAAAAGTTTCTTTAAAGAGACTCTGAAACAAAATTTTGAGCCCTATTTCTTCTATCCTATAAGTTCCTATAGATGTTCTAATGTGCTCTGTCTTACTACAGCCTTTCCTAGTTGCCCAGTAGCTGTGTTATCTCTGTTATATGATCTAATCTTCTCTCCTGTGTCGGGTCTGTCGGGCTCAGGCAGTCAGGCTGGAATGTGCTGTGCTGCTTGTGATTGGATAGAAGCTATACAGTCCCTCTCCAGGCCCCCTGCACTGACTCACACACTGAGCTACTCTCAGCCTATCATTTGCTATGTCTTTTGTTTGTAAACACTGCATAAAAATGGCAATTACAAGCCAGGATTTCAGCAGGGAGAGGCAGAAACAGAACAGAGGTGCCCAGGAGAACATAATGAATAGAATGGTATGCTTTTTATTGTAAGAATTTTAGAGTGCAGATTCTCTTTAAGTTTGGTGGATTTTGTAAGTTCAAAGAGTCTACAAATTGAAGAAGTGTGGGTGTTATATATGCAAATGTTTGCCCATGTAATTATATCTGTGTAATAAAAAGCATTAGAATGCTTAAGGAGATATCAGGAGCATTGTAGATCTATTTATAGCAGCAAAGGTCTGTCATAATTAATGCAACATATGAGAGAACATCATGGCAGTGATATCGTTTTACGCTTAAATAATTGTGTTTAGAAAAGGTGTTAAAAATCACAGAAGATGGTATAAAATATTGCTACAATGTTAAAGTGATTGGATCTTAGCTTTTGAAACCATCGGAACTTAAAGAAATGATTTGTCTGTTTTCATCTAAGTAGGCTGTTCGGTAAACCATTTTTGCTTTTTAATGTCCTTTATAAGTACTTTATAACTAATCTCAGGAAAACATAATGCACACCCTTAAAGCAAACCTGAACTGAAAATTAAAAGTCAAAATAAATGTCATGCTTTCCTTCCATGTAGTCTACTCATCAATCTCTTTCTACTCTTCCACGTCCTGTTTGTCCACTCTGTGATCGATGGAATTCTCAATCCTCCATTTTAAAAATGGCGATGACCCTGTAACAGCTTCCGGATCAGCACACTGTTAAACTGTAATATTGTCCACTTCACCTATATGGAAACATGGACTTTACCTTGCACATCAGTTGTCCTTTCAGGTATAACTGCAGCAACTGATATATAACTGACAGAAAATGATATATTTCAGTTCTGACAAAAACAGAAAATCGTGAGCTTCTAAGAAGCACCTATCCTTCTTTTATCCAGTTTTTAATAATTATTATTCAGTATTATTTTTGACACTTACTATAATTTATCATTATTAGCAGTAGGACTGGGTTATGGCAAACTTTCCTCTAAGGCATGGAGCAAAGTGTCTATTTATATAGGGTAAGAGGGAAGCAGAATAGGAGCAAATAGATCCACCAACAAGGTGTATAGTTTATAATAGACTAAGCCACACCCCCAGCATAATCTGAAGCCACACCCCTAAAATTCAGAAGCAGACATTATTCATTTAAAAACAGATTAATAGTGAAAACACAGCAAAATGAAATTTCAATGGAAGATAACATACAGAATGTTTGAATATACAAACTGTAAAGGAAAAAATTATAAAATGAAAAAAAAAATAGACACTTTCCCTTTTAATAAATCAGGCCGATAGCCTCAGTGTGTCCTATAAATCTGTGATATTGCTTCACATGTGACAAATTTTACTTTACCGATCCGAATGAGCAACATGATCTAAACAGTTGCAGAAACACATTGTTAAAGGAAATCTAATCCCAGGATCAGTCATCGAAAAATAACTATGAGTAGACAAACAATTGGAAAAGACTGCACTGAAAACCTCTGAGTTGCTGATCTCCTGACCCCTCACTGTCTTGCTTTTCTATATATGTCTACAGGGAATATACATAATCTCAGTGTTCTCTCTTTATAACGAAGTATATTAGGAGGAGGGTGGGGAAAGATAAAATTCAAACTTCCTCATGTAAATGAGAAAGAAAAATACAAGATATAGTTAATCAAGTCTACTAACACAGTGTCCGTGTACGCTGCCATGCGTGCAGGTGATCAATCATGCACGCTTCTGCACATGCACGGTCCTGTGACTGATTGCTGCTAGCAAATAGCAACAATCATTCAATAAAGTTAGGCAAAAAAACATTTACAAGTTAAACAAATGAAAGTGACATGGTCCCAATAAACAAAAAAGTGTTTGTTTTTTTTTACTCTCCAGTCAAATTGTAACCCCAGCCTAGCCTATTAACCCATTGTTAACCCCTGCAATGCCTCTGTACAGCACTATGGCCCCTGAACTGTCTCCCTAGCGAAAGCATCCGATCGTTACAGACATGCAGGCTGAGGGTAACAGTCTTCCGCATGCTGAGCTAGTAATAAAATATAGCATATGGAGTATCAATTTAACCGGGAAGGGCCAAATAATTCACTTTTATGTGTTCTATAACTATGGGATGTGTCATGTGAGAATTAGGAAGGGTGCAAAAAGGAAAAAAATGGGTATTTTCCGCATTTACGCCTTATTTTTCCCCATAAAATGACTATAAAATAAAATAATTTTGAGAAAATAATATTACCCAAAGAAAGCTTAGAAAACAAAAGACAAAGCCTTTGGGAATTACCGCGTTAGAATGCGGTAAACCCCTTCTGGCCAGGATCCAAACAGGAAGTGATGCTCGCTTGCGGTCACTTCCTGTTTTGGAGATACGGAAGTGCGTGGAAGCATATTGTAAAAATACGCTTCCGCGCATGTTCGCCCCAATGCCAGCATTTTGGCAAACTCTGTGTCGCCGTAGACTTACATGACTTCCGGTCCGCTGCACATCGCCGCATCGGTTTGTCTGTGCGGTAGATTGGCGACTTCTGGCGCACCGCATGCTGTATGAAAGCACCCATAGGCTTTCATTAGCATAGCAGTGAGGTGCGATAAAATGACCCACCACACCAGTGTTAAAGGGCCATGAGGAACCGTTCACACAAACTGCTGAACAGTGTATGTATCACGTCATTCAGCTGCAAAAATGCTGGGAGCTATCTCGTTCTGGTTGCCCTATAACACACACAAACGGGCTCATCCGTAACAACATGTGTCACTGGTTGACACTCGGTGCAGTTACTGCTTGGTAGAAAACCAGCACATCTAGCAGGCAGCTGCTGCCCACTCAGATGTACAGTATGCACATGGGCACACCAGCCATGCTATATGCTTGCAGCCCGCCTTGAAGAGACCTGTAGATAAACAGGCAGAGCTGACAGGTGGTAGTTGTACCTCTTTTAGCCCTTCTGTGTGAAAGGCCCCTAAAGAAGGAAAAAAAAGGAACAGCGGGAAAGCTAGGGAGCTGGCATTTCTAAAAGATAAACAAAACAAAATATGGCAGCCTGCATATCTTTGTCATTACGGGGTAACTTTAAAGGACCACTATTGCAAACAATTGCAATAATTAAAATGTTAAAAAAAAATGTAACATTGAAAGCCATTGGGAAACACATATAAATTTAAAAAAAAAATGACATGTCCGTTTTCCAAAATGAAAATACTTGTACCTCTCCTTATTTTCGCCGCAAAACCGCCCTCGGTTCGGGAAATATAGCCCCAAATCCTCTCAGTATAAATCCAAGATGGCTGCCGACCTTTGCTTCATCTTCCGGGTCGGCAGCCTCGTCCTTCCCAATATCTCCTAGTCTCAAGCGCCGATAAAATAGCGCGAGACAATGGAGACTGTCGTGTGCGCGGCCGTGAGCCAGTGCACGTGCGCTCACGTTTATCAAACAGCAGAGAGCCACGCACGAACACCTGCCCCCAGCGCTGCGCACTCTTATAATGAGAGCAGGGGAGCCGCGCATCAGCGGAAGCGTGACTGACAGGGCGGAGCAAAGGGGCGGAGATGACGGAGGAGTGACAGAGCAGGGAAAAGAAGCTCTGCCTCCTCTCTTTAGCCAAGAATATTTGACCAAACTGGTCAAAAAGAATAAACGCCGATTTTGGGGGCCAGCCTGCAACAAAACAAATGAAATGAGGACAGAACAATAGAGGGCAATGAAGTAAGTGGTCCCCTATACAAAAATACAAAATATAAAACGGTACACATTCACTTTAAAGTGAGTGAATATGCATATGTGTTAAATGTTACATTTTATCCTGAGTAAAGTGCACCATAAATTTATTTTTCTTAGATTGCGGTCACTTACAATAGATTGTAAAAATCTGACAGGGTTTTATTTTTAAAAGCACATCCTGGAGAGCAGTTGCTCTGTCCAACTGCCAGAGCAGTGTGCAAATGAGTAGGGTAGCTTGCTGAGATCTTTGTATAAATTCTTTCTAGGTGGTGCATTTGTAAGAAATAAAGGAGATACTGAGAATCCCCCATGAGAAGATGGACTAGTCCAAAACCTGTCAGATCTGCCAGATTTTTACTGCTTACCTGTGAGGATCCGCTCAGCTGCCTGCGCAGGCAGGCAGCTTTTTGACCACTGTTCAGGTCTGCATTCTGCAGGTCTCTGGAAGAGAGACCTTTTGTCGGTTTTGCAGCTTGCTGCTGAGGAATTTGCATACGTTTGTCATGCAGATTGCCTAGCCACATCATTTGTAGGCTTGCTCTATATATACCATGTGATATCACAGACCTGGGCTGGTCATAAGGGTCTGTCCTGTGAAACACTCCTGGAGTGTCAGTCTTGCTCATTGTTTGAAGATTAGCCTAGAGTAATTCCTGGGACTGCACTAGGCAGGTTCCCTAGTGCAGTTAGGATTGCATATCTGTTTTGTTTGTCTGTTGCGATTGTCCTGTCCCAGCGGTGGTCGACAGGAAGTCGTTCTGATCTTTGTTCTTGGAGTATAGCTGGAGCAGCGGTTGCTACCAGCTATCTCATCTGATCTGTCTTGCCTGTATCACACTCGCCTTGCGCTAGTGCTGTGGATCCGTCTGATCTCCATCTCTCTTGCTGTACTTGGATCGCACTTGCTCTGGCGGAAAGAGCAGTGGATCCAGCTCGCTCCGTTTCTATACTTGGATCGCACTCGCTCTGGCGGAAAGAGCAGTGGATCGTATCTCTCACTTATTCCTGTTTTCGTGTATCTGTCTTGTCTGCTACGAACGCTTGCTGGAGGCTCGGTGAGGTAACCGTTTAGCAAGCGCTTGTGTCCTCTGTTTCATGTTTGTCTGTCGGTGGTTAGTTAGGCGTGCTTGTCTCTGTTGTGCTTAACACGCGGAGACCGCGCATAAACGCGTGCACTGTTGTGAATGAGTGCAGTGTTCGCGTTTAGTTAGCATTTGTTATTTTCCTTATCTTCTCATTGTATGATTCGCTGTGCCTTTGCTACTCTCGTGCTCTGCCTTGCTGTAGCCTTGTGTCACCTCTGGCAATCGCCTCTCTCGCGATTGTGTTCTTAGTTCATATCTGCTGTTGTATGTGCACCGTCGCGGGTTGGCGACTAGATTGGGGCACATACATACATTCTGTCCCTGTGCTCATTCTCTTCCGCAATCGCTTCTCTTGCGATTGCGTTCTCACTTGGTTTCTTCTGTTGTGTGTCCACCGTTGCAGGTTGGCGGCTAGATTGGTGGACATACATACATTCCTCATCTGTGCTTATTCGGTCTTGTGTCGCTGTTAGCAATCGCCATCTCTGGCGATTGCCTTCTCACTTTATCTTCATGGTTGTGTGTTCATCGTCGCAGGGTGGCGACTAGATTGGTGGACACACATACCCTCTGTCGCTTTGATCTCTCTCTTTCAGGGCTATCTTGCCCTGCGTTTCTTCCCTTCGTACAATTCCTGTCTGGCGTGTGTGGTAGGGCAGAGGAGCTGTTCCTCTGCACTCCACAGCTCCACCTGTCGACAGGAATTTCCCTCTACAGGTGCATTGCACCTTTTGCTGGGTTCCCTCAAATTATACGCTTGTGGAGGATTTCCGCAGTGTCAGCGCACAGGGCGAGAGAATTCCACAATCGTTACATTACCGTAACAACATACAGTAAGAGACAAAAGATTTATAATGCAGTTTACTCTGGGAGAAATGTACTTCTTATACACATGTACTTCTTATACACTTGTATTTTAAATGTTACAATTTTTCGTGATAGTGGTCCATTAAATCAGGTGCTAATGTGCCTTGCCGGGGCTATTGGCAGTCACTATTTACAAGGTGACAGAGCATGAGATTATTGCCAGGTCTGATCCGATAAGCAGCTGAGACATTTATATGACTTTTACAGAGAAACCATCATCTAATATATGCTTCCGATCAGTTATCAAAAAATGCTGCCACCGAGAATTACATATCAGACATTCCCAATTAGCACTCGTGTGGTAGAGCTTCCCCTGTGCACGATTATCATAGTAGTAGTTCTGTAGAGTCAGTTTTTACAAGCGAGGCTTTCTCAAGCAGCATACACAGACATCCCCAAAAGACAATGCTATACCAGTGGGAGCTGCAGAGGTAAGCTGCTTTCACACAGCTGCTCTTGTCTGGCACCTGCTGCTGGCTGCACAGACAGAGCTGTGTGAGCAATGAGCCATGAGCAACCCAACTCTGCTCTGTTCAGCTGGACAGGCGGTACCTTCTGGCCATCTGAGGGAACTGCAGGGATGCCTCACACCACAGTGGGCTGCCAGCAAATCCCAGTGACACACTCAGGCCTGGATATGTAAAGACTATATTAGCAACGCGCAGTGTGGTCTTTTCCCAGCCACACTGAGCTCTTAGTTTGTAAATATTTGTCACCATTAGTGAGGAAAAAAATGAGGGCTCAATTCGCAAAATGGAAAAATCTCATTGCATTGCATGTGCATGGCGGAGATAAGGGGTAATGGAAAACTGTTTCCTAAACCGCCAGCAAATGGACTTTTGCAATTCGTATTTAATGGCTATCATATGACTTGTTTTTTTTTTTTTTTAATAAGAGTCTGCTTATCTCTGCAAAATAGATAACAAACATATATTACTCACTGTTATGATGCATTTTATTCCAGGAGAGAAAAAATGAAGAATCAGGTTGCAGAAATATCTATCTCCAGCTATCATGTGTCCCAGACTGGCTGAGGGTGTCTGCTGAATGCAATGCTGACATTGTGGAGAACGTCAGAAAGACACAGCCAGTATAATCTAATACAGAGTTTCCATTACTGTCCTTATGTGCCACCATCAGTGAACGCAGGCTAGGCAACCATCCACAGGACCAAGGCAGGGATTCAGTGTCTCAGCAATCTGGGAACATTATTATTATTCAGTATTTATTTAGCACTAACATGTTCCGCAGCACCAGAGCTGGGACAAGGTCCTCCAGCACCCAAGGCTGAGACACCAAAGTGCGCCCCTCCATCCCTCCACCCCAGCCGTCACACACTGATTGCTATTAGACTAAGAGGCGCCACAGAGCCCACAACCTCCCCAACACCTTAATCTCTAATTATCTGGCTTGCAGTCACTGCCATGTATCCCCTTTTCTTATTTCTTTCTGATTCAAACACAATTTGGAATGACAGCTGAATGAATTGTGCGCCCCCTCCTACACTGCGCCCTGAGGCTGGAGCCTCTCCAGCCTTTGCCTCGGCCCGGCCCTGCGCAGCACTGTACAGAGTATATTGTCTTGTTACTAACTGTCCCTCAGAGGGGTTCACAATCTAATCCCTACCATAGTCATATGTCTATGTATGTATAGTGTATCACATGTATCATAGTCTAGGGCCAATTTAGGGTGAACTTATCTGTAACTTACTGTATCTGTATGTTTTTGGGATGTGGGAGGAAACTGGAGTACCCAGAGGAAACCCACGCAGACACGGGGAGAACATACAAACTCCTTGCAGATGTTGGCCTGGCTAGGATTCGAACCGGGGATCCAGCGCTGCAAGGCAAGAGTACTAATCACTACGCCACTGTGCTGCCCAGGATAACTATCTCTATGGATATCTACTAAGTACTGTATGCGCTGCCTGCTCATGGAATATAAAGCAAAAGTATAGTTTAAAAAAAGTTTCACTAAATTCTAATCCTATAGTGATTATGTACAGTAAGTAGTGTTAGAAATATCTGCCAATCAGTGTCGTAGCAATAGGGGATGCAGAGGTTGCATCTGCACCAGGGCCCTTGGACCAGAGGGGCTTACTAGGGGGCTCTCTCTCAACCACAGTATTGCGCTTCAACGGTGCTATACTAGTAATAATCACTTCCATCCAGAGGTGTCGGCAGACAATTCTAGCTAGCCTAGTGCTAGCTAGTATCTAAAGTACACATTTTAACGAATAAATTATCGCGGAGGGCATGGACAATGCAAAACCTCCTGAGCAGCGTAACACTCAAGAGGTTAAACCTCTCATACTGTAGATGTGCTTGCCAGATTTTGCAGCGCAATATGAATTATTATGTATAGAATGCTTGGGGGCCCAATGTAAAACTTGGACTGGGGCCCAAAGCTCCTTAGCTACACCACTACTGCCAATCCCTTCAACCAAAGATATCATTGCACATCTGTAACATACCTGGGTTGATGGATACCGATTTCTTATTCCTATGCACAGTTACTTTTAAAGTGGATGTGTTAATTTTGGCACCAGTGCTTCAGAAAAGAAGCTGGCATTCTACAGCTGAACAGCAGTCTCAGCTACTGGGAGTGATTTTTGGCCCTCGGCATTAGGCTGTTATGCAGTAAAAATACATGTCAAACTAATTTTGGCTGTCGGACAGTAAACTGTGACACCAACATTTTACTGCTGCACACAAATGAAATGCTGGACACACTCTTTTCAGCTTTGGGAGAGGTTTTGCATATGTGCGAGTATGTGATTTTGTGCATGTGTTTATGTGTATGCACAAATATGCGGGTCTGTGTGTGGAGGGGGGGGTGTCTATGTGGTTGGTTGTGTGTGGAAGATGTATGTGTGTGCGTGGGGGGAGGTTTGTGTGTGCATCTGTGTGTGCGCAGGCTTGCGTTTGTGTGCGCTTGTGTGTGTGGGGGGCAGATGTATGTGCGGTTAGGCATGTGTGGGGGCGGATGGGGAATATTTTGATGCAGGCATGGCTGTACTACTTGAGCAGGCACAGTACGGTGGCACTCATGCCTGAAGAGGGGCAATCTTTGCAGTCTGCCCTTGGCAATGGGGGACTGGAGAACACTGTGGGTAACCTCTATAGCAGTGGTGCTCAACCTTTTTTGGCCCGAGGGCCGAACTTCAAATCAAGAAAAATCTCGAGGGCCGGAACACATGCATACAAAATTTCGATGTAAAACTTTTAACGTTTTTCTAGTAACAGTTAACATGGTGTTGGAAATGGAAAGAAAACGACAATATAAGAATTGTTGTACTCACCATTTGATGCACATTTTCTTAATGACAAGTTTGCGGCAGATTAATGCAGCAATGGTATCAGAGTCCAGTATGGTACCTGGGTGTATGCACAGGGCAGATTAATGCAGCAATGGTATCAGAGTCCAGTATGGTACCTGGGTGTATGCACAGGGCAGATTAATGCAGCAATGGTATCAGAGTCCAGTATGGTACCTGGGTGTATGCACAAGGCAGATTAATGCAGCAATGGAATCAGAGTCCAGCCTGTAGTGTGCTGGCTGAGGAGGCTGTCAGCTCTGCTGAGGAGGAACAGAGGCCTAATTACCCACACGTGGCCTGCCTGTAGTGTGCTGGCTGAGGAGGCTGTCACCTCTGTGTGGGGCTGCGGAGGCTGTCAGCTTTGTGTGGGGCTGAGGGGGCTGTCAGCTCTGTGTGGGGCTGAGGGGGCTGTCAGCTCTGTGTGGGGCTGAGGGGGCTGCCCGCGGTGTCCTGCGGAGGAGGAGAGGATCGGGTGGTATTGCGTAGTTAAAGTATCGGCGTAGTCCCGCGCATACACCAGCGTGTGCTCCGTATTCAGCCCCGGGTAGCTCTGGGAGAGTTAGAAAGCCTCGCTCATTGGTTACTGCAGGAACCTTCCTCCAATAGGAATCAGGCTGATTCCTATTGGAGGAAGGTTCCTGCAGTAACCAATGAGCGAGGCTTTCTAACTATCCCAGCGCTACCCGGGGCTGAATATGGAGCAAACGCTGGTGTATGCGCGGGACTGCGCCGATATTATAACTACACAATACCACCCGATCCTCTCCCCCTCCGCAGGACACCGCCGTGCGGGCCACAGAAACTGGCCTCGCGGGCCACAAATGGCCCGCGGGCCGTAGGTTGGGCACAGCTGCTCTATAGGATCCAGAGGCCTCCCTCTTCTTAGATAAGTATATGCTTTTGTACCTGAGGTTCGTCTTGGGTAGATTTTAACGGCTTCCATATTACTTAAAGGACTTACGAGGCCTGTTTGCTCAAAAAAAATAAAAAAAGTTAGATACCTGTGTCAGTTTGTGAGGCACGGAGGACGCCGTCCGCGCCCTCCGTGCCGTTCCGCCGGGTCCCCGCTGCTCAGTATCCCCCCGAACGTCCCCCGGCTGCACGGCCTGGGTCGGGCTCTCCAGCCTTCACAAAGATGGCTGCCGGAGGTGGCCGTGGCTGCGCAGTCCGCATAGCCGCGAGTGCGGCTGCGCAGCTCTAAGGCCAACCCCCCGATCCACGTAACAAGCTGTTTCCTGTAGCGTGGATCGGGGGGTTGGCCTTCGAACTGCGCAGCCGCACTCTATGCGGACTGCACAGCCGCGGCTAGCTCCGGCGGCCATCTTTGTGAAGGCTGGAGAGCCCGACCCGGGCCGTGCAGTCGGGGGACGTTCGGGGGGATACTGAGCGGCGGGGACCCGGCGGAACGGCACGGAGGGCGCTGACGGCGTCCTCCGTGCCTCACAAACTGACACAGGTATCTAACTTTTTTTTTTTTTTGAGCAAACAGGCCTCGTAAGTCCTTTAATTTTTATAAGAGCAGCTTATTTTATTTTTTTTTTTCAAGGAAAAAAAGGCTTCATTAATCCGATAAACACAGCATAATATAAAAATACTAGCAGTCCCAAGCCCGTTTAAAAACGGGCTCTAGGTCTGTGTTTTCTCTGCACCGCCCGATGCCTGTTACTGCGCATGCATGCGCACCTGCCGCACACCCGGCCGCCCACTCACACGCCCGCCCGCCTCCCTGGCCCCGTCCTCCTGTCACTGTGAGGCTGGGTCCGTGCTGCGCACATGCGCAGTAGCAAAAAGCACGGACCCAGCTACACAGGGACAGCGTGATGCAGGGACACAGGGGTTTTATTATATAGGATGCAAACATTCTCTAGACAAGTATAGCTAGAAAAACAGTGGGATAATAGTCGGTAGAACTACCGAATGCTACAAAAAGCTGCTGCATACCATCCAGAATCGCGCCTGCATGCGATTTGGACAGCATGCTATTGAACAGAATAGGCAGCATTGAACATATGGCTCAGATGCGGGGAAACGCTATTTGCTCCTAGTGGAAACGGGCCCTAACATGAGTTCTCAGTTTAAATGCATTTTTTGTGTACAGAAAACGTGCATTAAAATAGAGTGTGAGGGCTCTTTTACACTACATGTGATTCTGATTTTGATGCAATTTTAAAAAGTCCTGCTTGCTGCGTTCTTGTTTTTTTCTTGTGTTGATAGAATTCAGTGAAAAACGCAAAACGGAATTGCAAATTGGAATCTCAAATTTGCAGTGTAAATGAAGCTTGACAAATTGAAATTCACTGGCTACTTAAAAAAAAAAAAGCCTTAGTTCAATTGTAGACAAATGCACATATTGGGCTGGTGCACATCTAGAGTGCTTCTGAGCGCTTTTCAAAACGCTAGCGCTTTGAAAAGCACTTTGCTTATGTATTTGAATGGGATCGATCACACCAGTGCGATGTGATTTTTTTCCCAAATGTAAACGCAGGTCCTGCAGCATTTCTGAGGTGATTCGGCCTCAATGATAAGTATAGGAAAGTGGAATATCGCTCTTTTTCCACCACACAACTGAATCGCAAAATCGCTAATGATTTTCAAATCACTAGGGTTGCTACTTTATTATAGAAATCATGAGAAGTATTTTCCACTATAGTGATTCGATTTGCAAATCACAATCGCATTCTGGAGCGATTTTACGAGGGATAATGCAATGCAAATGAAAAATCGCAAACTCATAACAAAATAATTAAACATCGCAATCGCTGGCATTTGTGATTGCTAGTAGAAAAGGGCCCTAAAAAGCGCTTTAGGCTCGTTACACACCAAAAGCGTGCAGGAGAACGGCTCCTGCACGCGTTGCGGCGTGTCGTCGGGAAACCCCGGTGCGACGCTGAGTAGCGGCGGTGGTAGTTAATTACCCCGAAGGGGAAACTGCGATTCCCGACGATAAAATGCGCTGGGACGCGTCGTACTGCAACGTATCGAAACGCAGCGTCTATGGACTTTCCTTTTACCTTGGTTAACGCAAAGTAAAGACTTTGCGTTAAAACGCCAGAAGTGGGCTCTGGTGTGAAAGAGCCCTCAACAGTGTGATTTTCCAAAAGCTGTACACTTCCTGCTCTACTGTATAAAAAATAAGATAATTACTACACCAAAACGTTCCAAAAATCGCTAGGCATAGCTAGAAAATTGCTAGGCACATGTAGAAAAATCACTTCTAAATAAGCTGAGCGTTTGCGATTACGTTAGCGTTTTTATTTGTGCACCAGCCCATTATGGAGAAAAATGCTTGCGAAGAATCGTCTGCGTTTACTGCAGACACAAGTCTGCGTTTCATGCTGACAAAAGTGTGATCACGCCCTCTCTAGCATCTATTCTAATCAGGTTGCTCTCAACGTCCACGACTGACGACATGACTCTCTGACTCCATCTAGTAAATGCAATATTCTCATTGCAGGACAACGTCAGCCATCCATCAGCAGACGCAGCCAGCATAATGTAATCCTGTGTGATGTCAGCTGCTGCCGATATTTAATGCTGCTGCCTGAGAAATGTTCTCATCTTTTTGGGTAATAAGAGATTATCTGGGAACGGAGAGAAGGACTTTGTGCGGGGATTTGCTGTGCTTTGCGCTGTATCTTGCACTTGTCAGACACGGCTTGTAATTAGCCCCGCGCTCTCCCTTCTGGGATCCGCTCCACGTTTTGCCGCCTGCACTGGAGCCGAGTGCCAGTAGCAGAGACAGGAGTTTGGAGGCAATCAGCGGGGAGGGGGCGGGGCCTGCGACAGAGGCTGAGGCTGAGCTCAACTCTTCAGCAAACACACTTGAATGAGCAGCGGCGGCGGTGGAGGTGGCAGCAGCAGCCAGTGCAGGGAAGAGCTGCAGGGATCGGGGACATCACTGGAGTTTAGGGGAAAGCCTGCATGTCGCTTATCAGCCAGCGCAGACCTGCCGTGACTTGTCCTCATCCAGCGACGTCCTACTGAAGGGGATCCTATTCTCTGAGCGGAGTCATTCATTGTTGGCATTTTGGATTTTATTGTTACATTGTTATAGTGGAATCCCAGTTCTGCGCCTCCTGAACAGCCGAGCGCAGCATTCACGCCACCGATTGCATTACATGTGTAGTAATGACTAAGGATTGCGAAGGAGAGCCTATTGGATCCGTTTTTCCAGAGGGATCCCTCTCAGTGGATTACTAATGGGACTCTACATGAGCTGATTGTGCACTGCCTCTGCATGCTCCCAAGGTACGTGTGTCACATGTGCTTCTAGGAATCGCCTGGTGTGGCCGCCTGATTGGGGGGGCATGGGTAGCTCTCCTTCCTATGGCATGGAAGCTGTTTCTAGCCCCAGGCAGGGCATCTTTTGCCGCCCCCAATCGTGTGCATAGGGATATGGTTGCCTACATTAATTCGTTTTTCAGGCACTAATAAAACAAATGATAGGCTATTTACAGAAATTGTTTTGTGTGTGTTTTTTTGTTTGTTTTTTGTGTTTTTCAAAACAATCTATAAATGATGTATGCATTCAAGCCAGATTCACTTCACTGTCCCAAATCCACTTTATATTAACCTTTTTTCTTAATGAAGCTAGCAGTTGTGTATAAGAATTTCATAAAGCACAGCGAATCTGTGTTGCCCCCTTCCCTATGTTTCACCCTAGGCAATGGCCTGGATTGCCTATGCCTAGAAACGACCATGCATGGACGCAGAGTGCCAGCTCGGCTAATGCTGGAAACTTGTGAGAGGTCCGAGGATCGCTAATTGCTGGTGAGCCACTGGCGGAGTCCTCAGTCCCCTGGCTGGCTTTGTATGGCAGCGCTATGCCCCTCCAGCACTTAGGGGTTTAACAAGGATGAAAGGGTCGTGCTGGGGTCGTCTCTAAATAGCTGCTGTATGAAAACAAGCCCGTTTCCTCTCTCCCACCCTCCATTCCTGCCACAAATTCCCCGACCATCCTATTGTCATCCCCTTCTGTCACCTAACAGCGCTCTAGGCATTCTACATTATTAGGAAGCTCCAGTGCAGCGGCACACCCACCAATGTACATTGTATTCATGATATACACACAGGGCTCCCCGGTACTATGTAGCTGCAACATTGTAGAATATCAGGAGGATGTAGCATGCTGAAAGTGTCACAGCTAGTCTGGTAATTATGGTGCATTTAAATAGGTCATTGGACAAGTTTGTTTAGTATGATTTATAAAAGTGGAATGAGACTGGTGACAGCAAAGGTTCATAAATGTATCTAGGGTAGAGGCTTGTCGGTGCCTCCTGCCACCCCAGTGCATTGCTATTTGCTAATTTCTCAGGGTGTGCTATAGTTGTCTCTTGTTCATTCTATTGCTGTGGTGGTTACCTCCTGCATGCTACAGTGCTCTCATTGTCGCTTGCCTCCTGCCCACTGTATTGCATTGGTGGCTGCCACCTGCCTGAATCTGCATGCTGCATTGCACTGGTGGTTGCTTTCTGCCCTTTACACTTTATGGGGATGCCTCCTGCCCATTGTACTGCGCTGGTGATTGCTTTCTGCCTACTACATTTTATGGAGGTTGCCTCTTGCCCACTGTACTGCTTTGGTGTTTGCTTTCTGCCTGATACACTGTATGGGGGCTGCCTCCTGCCCACTGTACTGCACTAGTTTGCTTTCTGTCTGCTACACTGTATGGGGGCTGCCCACTGCACTTTTTTGCTTTCTGGCTGCTACACTGTATGGGGGCTGCCTCCTGCCCACTGTACTGCACTGGTGATTGCTTTCTGCCTGATACACTGTATGGGGGCTGCCTCCTGCCCACTGTACTGCACTGGGGTTTGCTTTCTGCCTGATACACTGTATGGGGGCTGCCTCCTGCCCACTGTACTGCACTGGGGTTTGCTTTCTGCCTGATACACTGTATGGGGGCTGCCTCCTGCCCACTGTACAGCACTGGTGATTGCTTTCTGCCTGATACACTGTATGGGGGCTGCCTCCTGCCCACTGTACTGCACTGGGGTTTGCTTTCTGCCTGATACACTGTATGGGGGCTGCCTCCTGCCCACTGTACTGCACTGGGGTTTGCTTTCTGCCTGCTACACTGTATGGGGGTTGCCTCTTGCCCACTGTACTGCACTGGGGGTTGCTTACTGCCTGCTACACTGTACAGGGCTGCCTCCTGCCCACTGTACTGCACTGATGGTTGCTTTCTGCCTGCTGCTGTGCATGGAGGGCTGCCTCCTGCCCACGCACTGCATTGATGCTTGCCTGTCTTGCATTGGAAGTTGCCTTTTGGCTGCTACACTGCACTGGTTGCTACCTCCTTCCCACTGTACTGCATCAGTGCCTCCTACTCACTGTACTGTCTTGGTGGCTTCCTCACAAGTACTACAGTGCACTGGTGGCTTCATCCTGCCCACAGTACTTCTTGCCTATACTCATGCATTGGTAGCTGTCTCCTCATTATGGGTGCACCGGTGGTTGCGTCTTACCCACTTAAATGTGCTGCTGATTGCCTTCTACAGTGCACTGCTAACTGGCTACTACTACTAAACTACTGTTTTGAGCAGCTTGTTGCCTTTTGCTCAGTTAACCACTTTTTTTAAGAGTGTTTAATTGCCCCCTGCCCACTACGTTGGGTTACTAGTTGCCTCCTGCCCACTATAGTGCGACACGAGCTGCCTCCCGCACCCACTGCACAAGTGCAGCCTGCTAATGCTCTGCTCTCCCCAGTGTATGAGCCAGTCAGCTGAGAGTAATGCTCTCTGAGTGCTCTGGCTGTGAATCTGAGCTAGTGGGAGCTTTGGGAAGCTGCCTGCAAATCCAAAGCCCCCCCCCCCCCCCCCATGTGTTGTTTTCCCTGCTGCCTTCTGGAGCCTGCTTCTGCCTGGTACATTTGAGGAAATGGAGCAGAAAGTCAGGGAGTTGGTGGGCTGCCTCACTCCCAATGGGGCCCTACAGCAAAATGAGATCATTACAATAAAATGCGTTAAGTGTGTGTTGGGCAAAAGCAAGAAGCATGATACAGAGGATTGCCAAGGCTGGGTGCTAATAACCACCACCCACTGTCCATCCCAGGGGAAAGCTCTTCTGTGGATTACAGCTTTGTGCTGTTTTATAGGAAGACAAGTGATAAATGAATATGTGAGATGACCTATTTATCCTGCACACCAAACCCCAGAACATCACAGTATTTAAATGGTTAATTAAATAGTGAATGAAGTCACACAATGAGCACGCTCAGTGCAATATATATTGTGACTTCTCATCTAGGTCCAAGGACTAATAAGAAACATCGTAGGGCTGCCTATAGTTAATTTGTTTTATAGCTTAGCATCTGAATGTCATCAGCGTCATGTACTTTATCTTTTCAGTGGCTGCTAATACTCCCAGAGCCCTATTTCTATGTGTATGGCTTGCCACTATGAATAGGATAGCCAAGGTTAACAGTTTTGGGCTGTGCTAGCTTGGTAATAGTGTTGTGTAGTTATTGTGCTTTACTGTTCCTGGTCCTCTACTTAGTTCTGACTAAAATTGCTTTCCTCTTGACTGGGGTTCTAATTATATTGCCTGACAAAGAAAGATACCAGAGGGTGGATATATACACGTCTGTGTAGGAGTTTGTTAGCAGCCAGGTAAAGAAACCTTGCTTTCAGTCCTATTGATTGCATGGCCTTAGATTTTTCTGCTGTTAGAGTAGACAATATAGAGTGGGTGCCTGGAAGATACGGGAGAGGTTAGTTGTGTGAAGCCCCCAGTGTCTGCTGTGTGTCTGCACTGGCTTGTAGTCTGGACTCCCGGCTGTTTCACCTCGGCTGTGCCCACAGCAGTGAATCTCCTAATGGCAATACAATATAAAAGTGCTTATTTCCCCTAAGCATGCTTCTGTTTTTACCGCTCCGTCAGCAGTTGTTTGTTTATGGCTCTGGGTCCCTTTTTGATTTTGCTTTCCCATTTTCAAACTATTAAACATGTAAAATCAGAGAAGGACCTGTTTAAGTCCCCTCTGGATCAATGTGTTGCACTTAACACACGTGTGGGCATTTGGCTGATCGCTCTGTTTATTGAGCTTGGATGAGAAGCGCATTTTGCTTGTGGTGCTGAAATAAGGGAATGCCCAGACAGCAATGATAAAGTATTAATAGTATGTGCAGAGAAGAGAGAAAGTCTTTACTGAGGGATTATTGTGCTGCAGTCCACTAAAATAGAAAAGACATAAAATGTTAACTGCCACTGCTTGGCTGCCTACTGCTGCTGCTTGTCCTATGCTGGCTTCCAGTCTGTCCCAGCTCCAGTCTTTATTATACAGTTAATAATTTACTCCACTTTAAAGTGGACAGAAGTGCGTCTCCAGAAAAGCAGAGGGCATTGATTTGTGTCCAGTTGGCATTAGTGGTCCTATAAAAATCTTGATTTCATTGAATGGCAAAATGAAATATCTTGTAGCTGCTAAGTTTAGATGTAAGTGTACTCGGACTAAAGTGTGTTTTGAGGGAACTTTTAAAATGAGTTACTGGTCAATAAGGCAACTTTATTTTATTCCATTTTTAAGATGCAGACGTGTAAATTCGCGTAGACATTGTAAGCTTATACTGATAGTAAACTAGCTATAAATTGTGCTGAGTACAGATTGGTTAGTGAAATGCAAATAAGGCTGAGCAGTATTATGCAAACATATGCAGCTTGAAATCTGACCGGTTATATTCTGATGTGAAGTTTGATTGGCCTATGTCAAGCTGTATACATTTGCAAACAAAATAGGCATAATCCTGCATCACCTCAGAACTGCATAATCCTGCATCCACTACAGTGTGCTGTTAGTGATGGCAAACTAGCTACAATCTCTGTGCTGAGCTCAGCTACACTGCTGGTAGGGCTGGTAAACTAGCTACACCCTGTGCTGAGCCCAGCTACACTCTGCTCAGTGTTCTCACCAGAATATTTTTTTTTCACCCTGGTGGCATGAAAAAGTAGCCAGGTGGGGCAAGATGAGAGAATGCAGGGCCAGTGCTTCTGTGCACAACTCGGCTCACAGCATAGGAGTAGGTGAGCTGATAACAGCCTGGTGTTAACCAAAACCTAGCTGGGTGGAGTACCTGGCTAAAAGAGCTTGGGGAGAAAACTGCTGCTGACAGGATTGGTAAACCAGCTACAGCCTGTGCAGACCCCAGCTACAGTCTACTGATGGGGCTGGTAAACCAGCTACAGCCTGTGATGAGCCCAGCTACACTCACTAGCAACCTAGCTACAGCCTGGCTACACTCTACTGATGGGGCTGATAAACCAGCTACAGCCTGTGCGGAGGCCAGCTACACTCACTAGCAACCTAGCTACAGCCTGTGTTGAGCCCAGCTACACTCTACTGATGGAGCTGGTGAACCAGCTACAGCCTGTGCTGAGCCCAGCTACACTCACTAGCAACCTAGCTACAGCCTGTGCTGAGCCCAGCTACACTCACTAGCCACCTAGCTACAGCCTGTGCTGAGCCCAGCTATACTCTGCTGATAGGGCTGGTAAACTAGCTTCAGCCTGTGCTGCTCTCTGCTTGAGTGATGTGCTTCTGAAGCGGTGCCCACTATTTCTAGCGTTGTATCAGCTCTCCGTCTGTTGGAGACCTCTGCAAACACTGAGTAGGGCTATATGGGTGTGTTGGTTGCATCTGGTTCATTTGTCTGCGCTTTTAAACAGTGGCAAAGCTAACATACCGGTAGTTCAGTATTTTAGAACAAAAGTGAAATCCATGCTAGACGCACTACATTATTGATCTGAGCCTGTAACACTTTAAAAGCCGACATTCGCAAGAATAGCTCAATCCTGATGGCTTTTTTTTTTTTTTTTTTTCTATCAACTTAAAAATAAACAAAAGCACTTCTGTGCTTATTACTCCTAAATGATAAGGCTGCAGACATGTTCCAACACAGGTACATTCATTAAAGTGTATAATCACCCAGACAGAAATATATTGGCTTCCTTTTCCTCTAATACTGGTTTAGTTTGCTTTGGACCTTTATGTACGGGGTTGTTTGTTCTGTGTTGACTTTGCTAAGTCTTTTAACAATGTACGAAATATTACTGATAACCAAGATTAAATAAATACTAATGAAACAAAGTAAGGCTTTGTAAATGTGTCATATCCTCATGGACTAGAAGGATCATTCCTATCGCAGATATAGGATGTGGCAACTTTTGTTTCTCTAGTGTTTATTCCCCTTCAGTCTTATGACTTTAGTTAGGCTGAAGTTGTTTAGCTTTGATGTGTTGAGTGATAAGCTTAGAAGTGTGTTCTTGAGCTGGATAAGGAAGGTGAAATGTATAGCTGCTTGTGTGCGTATTGGTTTAAGAGCCATGGATTTCTAATGCCTAGCTACTTGGAGATAACATCAGAATGTATGTAGCTCTCTGGTGATCTAATAAGTGCAGTGTGGGAGACTAGCCTGCTTAATGCAGTGAATTGGAAGGGGTCTTTCAGGGTTAGACTAGAAGGTGCCATTACTGCGAGACCTGCCAGGGTGTATATCCTGTGATAAATCCAAGGATGTGTTTTTGTGTATAGATGACAGCAAATTTGTTTGCATGGTTGTTTTAAATTACAAAGGAAACTCCTTCATTTGCTTTGCCAGCTCCACAGACTGACATTTTAAAAGGGGACATTGTGCAGCGCTGACAGATATAGTGACTGGGCTACTGTTGTCTCTCTCTGTTTGTCTGCCACTCACTATTATATCAAAGGCCGTATTAATTTATTTTGTGATAACGCTGCCTGTTGGAGGGAGGCAGAGCTGCCTGTGAAAACTCACCTCCTAACCTGCTGTTCTTGTATCAGATCTGCCCAGTGATACAACTGACATTTGTCTAGAGGTTTTAATAGTATTCTTTATTCAGTGTTTAAACGATTCAAGCCTATATCTAATTTTAGCTGCATGTGTTGAGGCAAGAGGCTTACCTGGCTTTTGTGCAGTTCCCCATCAGGTCCTCCATATACTCTCTGCATCCTGATTGGTCATGGCTAGTGTATATATAGGAGTAGCATTTGGATTGTATTTCAGAGAGAGCCTGATACAGCTTGAGGAAGGACCTTGTCCGAAACAGCGTCTGTCGCTGTTATGGCTATCTCTTTGTCTTTCTTTTAAATAAAAGAGCTATACATTACTGACGTGGTGCTGTGGACTTTTCGTGTTGGACTTTGCTGACCCTCTGAGGGCTATTGGGTCTCTCCACTCTAGCACATGTCTGTCCTCCATTTGGGTGCTGGTCTACCCAGTTTCTATGTGTTGAGGCAAGGGCAGAGTGCTATACTAAGCCAGCACCTAGTCAGTAAGGAGACCTTGGGTTAGACTCCCTAACACTGCTACTGCCTACGGAGCGCACCCTAGTGGCTGCAGCTCAAGCGCTTTGAGTCCGCCAGGAGAAAAGCGCAATATGAATGTTATTTGTATTGTCTTGTAAGGTGAATTCACTTCAGTGTGAGGGTAGATAGTTATGGCCTGATTCAGTACATGATTGGTCAGGGAGTATAGAGACTGATATATCATCTAGTACTCTGTAATGTATGTTAGATTTCAGTAGCTCTGCTAGCATTGTAGTGCTCAGTGTAATGCAATAATCTGTTTGTTGATCCCGTGCCACTCCTTCTGGCTCTCAATGACTCTTTAGCGTCATGAAATGTCCAAAACCAACTGGATGTTTGACTATTAAGGTAGGAGGTCAGGCTATCAAACTGATTTGAACCGGTCAAATAATCACTGCCTTGTATGGTCATTAAAAACAATGTAAACACTATGGACTTTCATCTCGCCAGGACGTCTCATTTGTGACCATTTCATGTACTGGTGTTCCCTACTGCCTCCATTTTTGCTATTTATTGTCCTTGCAGCGGAGTGCTTCACACTCAGACATTCCTCCAACCATAGCACTGCTAGGGAGATGGTGTGAGCAACCTGTCTGTACAGTGATCATTCCTTAACTGTCACCTAAGATGATCAGGGAGGCAGTTATCCTAGGTGTGCACCTAGCATAAGGCCTGGACTACCCAAATACACCTAGCATAAGGCCTGGACTACCCCCCCCCCCCCCCCCCCCCCATCAGCTTGCCTGTGTTTGCAATGAGGTTAAATAAATGGGAGCAAATGCGGTGCAATGTCCAATTTAAAACAAATTCCCACTTTTTTTCTCATTGCGCATCATAATCCTGCCCCTGCCAATCGCATCAATAATGGCAACGATATGCATGCCCCATGCAAGTCTCAATTGCGGTGCACCGTGATTGCGATTGCTATTTTCAGCATGGAAGGGCCCTTATAGACTTTGGCTTAATTTGCAATAAACAAATTTTAATTGATGCAGATGTCACAAGGTGTTAAGTTTGCTGTTTTCAAGTGATGTTGTGTAGTCCAGGCCTGTTTTGGCATGAATCTATGTAGGCTCACTTCATTGAACATTAACTTTAGTGATTCATCCCCTAGGGTTGAATTCATTTGAAAAGGATGAACTTTGGCCTGGTAATCCCTTGCACATGATTGGATGTTTGAAGTAGACATTGCAGCTCATCATTCTTCATCTCTTAGTAAATCACCACTGATGTGTACATATAGAGGCAGTGTGAGTCAATGGGTCCCCTGGTGGACATGCTGAGGTTTGCAATGATGGATTAGCCTCCACTTCAGACCATTGTCACTGCTTTTGCCTATATTGTGTGGAGTCGTTACACCTTCAGTCAGACAATGGCTATTATGGAGTGACAAGTTGTTTCTTTTATGGAGACTTTCCATGTGAATGTTTGCTTTGTCTACTTAATGGCTGAACGAGAAAATGAATAGGTCTAACCAGGGAAATTTGTTTTCCTCTTTGATGCGGCCCACAGGGAGTTAGTTGTATTACGTGCCTTAGCCATCCTGGCAGCTAAACGGGTTAGTTAATTGGTAAACCTGGTGGTCTCTGTGCAGCAGAGCAAAACTTGTTAGAATAATCCCTACCACATGTTTTTGTTCTGTGCAAACCTATTCAGAGAAATGGGAAGTATGTATTCATGTATATATAGAATTTGATACCTCTGTTTTCCCACTGATATGTTGGCTGTGTCGGTGTAGCAATGACCTCTACTTGGACTAATTTCTGGATTAGCCCCAATTTAGGGCTAGTGCACACCAAAATCGCTTTTTGCAATCGCTAGCGCTCAGGGTTTTGCAATTAGCAATTTTGTGAAGCAATTTTTCAGAGTGATTTATGGATGAACGTCGTTTGCACCTTCATTCAAGCTAAATCGCTCCAAAAAATGCTACATGCAGAACGTTTGTGATTTTAGAAATATCCCAACGCTGCTGTAGGAACACCCTCATAGGGTTTCAGTAGCCAAGCATTTTGCAAAGCACCGACGATCTGAAAAGCACTCAGAAGTGCTCTTAGTGTGCACCAGCCCTTAAATGCACTACAGATACCTCTCTAGCGTAGGCACTACTTTGTTTAAGTAGAATACTTCTTTGTGTTCTGTGAAAAGCATACCACGTAATAATTTTGGCTTGTCGTCTGATACATTATTTAGCAGCATGTGTGAAACCGGGCCTGTTACTCCAACCTTTTAGAGAGCTGTATAATAAGTGTGCCCATTACTTCAACATTGTAAGATGTTGCTTTTTATTTTACAACCCAGTGTACCCAGAATTGAACAAAGAAGTTTCTCAAACATGTTAATTATTGTAAATTATTACTACTGAACTTTTGCTGTTCCAAAAATACCTTTCTGAGCTGTGTTGGTATATAATTGAGCACCTGCCCATTTGCTCCATGTTTTTGGTTGGAAGAGCTGTTGTCTTGGAATCGCTCATCACCTACTTTCTGTGAACAATAAAGTCCCACCTCCTGTTTGTTGACTTGCGGTTTGTACTGTAATGCAGGAATACTGAGAAATGTAGTCTGGCATCATATTTTTCTTTGAGTGTTATATGGTCACATCAGATTGACCCACCCAACAAAAGAATCCAGAGAGGACAGAAATCCAGCTGCACTGAACTGCAGTTCCTAGCACATTTGGTCCGTGAAACAGGTATTATTGATTCTGTACACTGGTTATCTCCAATTCAAAATTCTCCCAACATATAAATTTCTGCTTGAATCTAGTACAATACAATAACATTTCTATAGCGCTTTTCTCCCATAGGACTCAAAGCGCTTAGGCTCTCTCAGATTCAGTAATTGGTAGTAGGATGAAGTATTCACACAACAAAAGTTATATTTCTGCAAATGCCAAACTGAACAGGTGGGTTGTCAGTCTGGATTTAAACACGGCCAGGGATGGAGCTGTCCTGATCTGTTGAGGTAGGGAGTTCCAAAACGTAGGGGCAGCATGACAGAAGGCTCTGGGACCAAAAGTTTCCAAGTGGACTCTGGGTATGACTAGATTATTAGAACCTGAGAATGCGGGGATTGCTACGCAGCTGCAACATATCTTTCATGTATCCAGGGCCCAGATTATTCAGGGATTTAAATGTCAGTAGGCCGATCTTGAAAAGGACCCTCCATTCTATAGGTAGCCAGTGAAGGGAGTGCAGGACTGGCGTTATGTGGCAGTGACGGGGTTGGTTGGTTAGCAGTCTGGCAGCAGTATTCTGTATCAGCTGTAGGCGGGACAAGACCTTTTTTGAAAGGCCAGTGTAGAGAGCATTACAGTAGTCCAGTCGGGATGTGATGAAGGCATGGACTAAGGTTGGCAGATCTTCTTCTGGGGGGATGAGGTGCTTGAAGTTTGCAATGTTCTTCAGGTGAAAATATGATGATTTCACCACAGCAGAGATTTGAGTTCTGAAGTTTAAATTCCCTTCAATTAGAACTCCCAGGCTACGCACATGATCAGAGCTGCGTAGACCCGTGCCTCCTATTCCCAGTGATGAAGACTGCAAGTTAAGTTGTTTTGTTATCATGCTCTGCCCTCCAATCAGAAGGACTTCAGTTTTGTCTGCATTGAGTTTCAGCCAGTTGTCATTCATCCTTTGCTGTAGTTCACGTAAGCAGGCGTTTATAGTTAGAGTTGGGTCTGTCACACCAGGCTTGAAGGAAAAATATAGTTGGGTGTCGTCTGCATAGCAGTGGTATGTCAGGCTATGTTTTTGGATTAGTTTTCCAAGCGGTAACATGTAAATCGTGAAAAGCAGGAGAGAGAGGATTGAGCCCTGGGGCACCCCATACTTAAGTGATACAGGGGTGGACAGGAAGGGCCCCATAGACACTTTGTGGGTTCTGCCACTCAAGAAGGATTGGAACCACTGAAGAACTATGCCATCAATGCCACAGTATTCCTGTAGCCTGTTTATCAAGATGTCATGGTCAACTGTATCAAAGGCTGCAGAAAGGTCTAGCAGTATGAGGATCTAGTGAATCCTTATTGTTGCTAGAGTGAAAGTTCCTTCCCCAGCACAGAGCAGATCACCTCTCTATCCACCTGCTTTTACTGCTGAAAGAGATGAACTCTTTGTGGTCAGGACTGCATTTACAGTTTAGTAGCTCCTTCCCGCCCAGTGTGCAGTCATGAATTTAACCCCTACCACTCATTCCCCAGTTTTATAAAAGCCATGTTTACCTTTCATCCCTCTGCCTGCAATAAGAAAAAAAGTATACTTTTTATGTAACTTTTTTTCATAAAGACAGTATGGAGTGTGTGGGAATGCAATGCGCTTTGTTACACTGGGCGGGGACTCGGCAGAGTCAGGTGATCCGCTCCCTGTTCATAATGAAAGTGGTGATGGGAAAGGAGCAGATTTCGGACGACTCAGACATCTGTTCAGTCTAATTGAGCAGCATCTGACATTCACACAGGAAGACAGTTTTGCAAACCCAATTTAGGGAAATTACAAAACAAATAATAAAAAATGGTTTATGTAGAGTACACAGAGTTATGAGATTCGTTGGTCTGCAAATTGATGTATTCCACACAATACACTTTAAAAACAAACATGAATCTGTAATGAACAGCGGAGATGCCGCCACGTGGTCTAGTGACAGGGAGGCTATCTCCGCGTTCAGACCGGTGGTTTCCGCACAGCGACACGCGTCTGGCTTGGCTGGACCTTCTAGTGCACACAGATGGAGAGCTACGCGTGCGCGCGCCAGGCGACAGGACATTTTATACCAGCAGAAGGGGAATCAGCTGATCAGGCCGATCAGCTGATCCCAGCTGGACTCTGGATTGGCTGAGTGGCTCGGGCGGAGCTGCACAGCACTGCAAGTATATATAGATCTTGCTTGTCAGTTGCTGGTTGTCTGCCGTTGCGAATACTTACGTGTGAGCACTCAGACCTCAGTCAGATCCCACAGTGTGTTAGAACCAGGTGGACCTGGGAATTCACACTTAGCCAGATTACTGCTGTGTTATACTTTAGACCAGTTCTGGGGTGTTGTGACCAAGGACCTCACACCCAAGCTTAGGATTACTGTGTCATTACTGAGTTATTCTTTAGACTAGTTCCTGGGTGTCGAGACCATGGACCTCACACCCCAGACTAGGACTGTGCTTTATATATGTTATGACTATTTGCTCTGTCAACCTTTCTCTTGCTTTCTGATTCGGTACCTCCGCATATCTGCCTACCTGTTGCCAGACCCTGCTTGTACCCGGTTACCGAATCAGCCTTTCTGTCTGTACCTTATCTGCTCGTGTGTTGCCGACCTGGCCTGCCCGACCCTCCAGGCTGTCACTCATCCCTTGAGTGCTCAGTCTATCTGTACTAGCAGTGACACTATTCCACCAAGTGTCAGTTAGCTGCAAGGACCTCCTGCTCCTCAGAGAGTCCTTCCTGCAGTACAGCCGGGGACTCTATCCCATAGGAGTCCTCTGGCTACAGTACAGTCTGATTCCAAGTTTACCAGGGAATCACTGGCTGCCAGATTATCTCTATCTCCTCTCTTAGGAGATAGTTCCTGCACAGCCAAGGGCCACCTGCTCCTCAGGTGGTCTCTGCTCGAAGTTATGTGTCTCCCGCCCTACGGGAGATAGCCTACAGTTGCACCAAACACTTACACTCTATTAGGTGTCAAGAGGTTAGTCATACTTGTATTGTTGGTGATACTGCAGATCACCAATAATCAGATTCTCTGTGTGCTGACACCAATCATTACAGAATCCTTGTCTTAGAGTGGTTGTGGTGTTCAGCCCTCTCTTTTAGGGCTTTCATACAGAGGTGTTTAAACTGGGCCTTAGAATTGGGCTAGCAATGGCACCTTCCATTATCAGTCATTGTAAATCCATGCTAGGCTATGCCCCTCACACTCATTAGCACAGAAGAGAAGGCTTGTTGTGGACTAAAACAAATGCAAGTGCTGAAAAATAAACAGCAAAAACTGAAATTAAGGTTTTGCTGAAAGCAAAATAACCCATCACTTATGAAGGCTGCTCTATAAACAGCTGTAATCCCTTCCAGGGCTGAAAAACATTGTTCACAAAGCTAAAGCTTAAAATGGCTCTTATTTTCTTGGCAAGCAGTGAGGGCATATTTAGGGGTATGTTTTGGATAATAGGGGAATTTTATTTATTTTGATGCACAGTTATAATGTAGCTGCTTTAAATCATGTCCCTAGCTTAGCACATAAAACCATTTGTACTGCGCACATTTTAGATTTTTTTTTTTTATAAGGCATGTAACAAGCTGAAGAAATAGTGGACTTTTTTTTTTTTTCCCCTCTGTTTTATTTAAAATGTTGGTGGTAGGTAACTCGTAACATATAACACTTTTTTTTTTTTTTTTTTTTTTTTTTTTTCCCACCTATTTTTCTTTACACTGTAGATCAATTGGTCTGTCTGTACTGAATTATTCAATGTTGTCCTTTTTTGCTTACTATTGTTCAGACATCATGGCACTATTCTCAGATAGCCCTCTATGTTGGGTCACTTAAAGCATAGTTGAAGTGAGAGGGATATTGAGGCTGCCATGTTTATATCCTTTTAAACAATTCCATTGAGCTGCTGATCTTCCATGCATCAGAAGTATCTGAATCACACACCTGAAACAAGCATGTAACTAATCTAGTCAGCCCACTCACCCGGAGATCAATGAACGGGAAAATCCATTCCCGTTCGTTGATCTAAGCCCCCACAATGATCTGCTGCTTCTATGAGAAACAGCGCGATCATTTGTTTTTTTTTGTTTTTTTTCCCCAGCCTCGTAGTGCTTCCTGTAAGCGTCCTTCCGGACGCTTACAGGTCGCATGAACACAAACTCACTGTGGCCAAATAGTAAAACTACACCCTAAAGCATTTTACATATACAAATACATTAGTTATACACAATAAATTAACTCATTACCACCCACACTCCCCAATTTTGGTTGTTTTTTTTTGTTTGTTCGTTTTTTGTAATTTAAAAAGAAAATAAAAAATAAAAAAATTAATAGCTACCTTAGGGACTGGACTTTTTAAATATTTGTCAAGAGGGTATAACACTGTTACTTTATAAACTACGGGCTTGTAATTAGGGATGGATGCAAAACTGAAAAAAAATGCACTTTTTTTTTTTTTTTTTTTTTTACAAATAAAATATTGGCACCAAACATTGTGATAGGGACATAATTTAAACGGTTTTATAACCGGGACAAATGGGCAAATACATTTCATGGGTTTTAATTACAGTAGCATGCATTATTTAAAAGCTATAATGGCCGAAAACTGAAAAATCATTTTTTCCTATTTTCCCATTAAAACACATTTAGAATAACATAATTCTTGGCATAATGTCCCACCTAAAGAAAGCCTAATTGGTGGCGAAAAAAAACAAGATATAGTTCATTTCATTGCGATAAGTAATAAAGTTTTTTATAGACGAATGGAAGGAGCGCTGAAAGGTGAAAATTGCTCTGGTGTTCAAGTGGTAAAACCCCTCAGTGGTGAAGTGGTTAATTAAAGTGGCATTAAAAATGCAGTAATAAGCACATCCTGTGCATCTCCTGTGAAATACATTGTTTTTGTTTTTTACATGCGCTTTCGAGAAGTATGCAGTGAGTTTTTGAAAAATGCAGGAATATGCTTTATTATGCAGCCCATAGACTTTCCTTGTGGGCAAAAATGCATGCATTTTCTGCAACACTAGCGATTCTGCCTAGTGTGTTCCTAGCCTCAGTTAAAATTCTTATCTGCATGCTTGTTCAGGGTCTATGGCTAAAGGTATTTGAGGCCGAAGTGTGTGTTTAAAGGAAAATAAATGTCAGGCTCCAGGGATACTTCAACATCATAAATGAAAGAACCATCTCTAAGGCAATACAGTTTCTAAGTGCAGGATGGTTGGCTGAAAGGAAAAGCATGGTTGCTACGAGAAACACAGTTTGAGTTGTGTATGTTTTCAATGATCCAAAAAAGGACATGTACATTCAAAGCCAATGATGGCCCTCCTCCATTGTGTACTCTACTAAGATTTGGCTGTATTTGTATGGGGCTCACCCTGCAGATAAAAATGTAGTAGAGATGCATAAATAAACACATCAGCCCTAACATGCTACTTGTAGTGCGTTTACGTAACAGCCAAACAAATGCCGCTATCAAACAGCCAGATAAATTATGCCTGCCGCATCGCCATTGAATAGTATAGCACTCGTTTTTAAAGATGTTTTATTGATGGGGAACACTGCCAAGAAACGTGTTTAAGACCTTTTACAGAACTCAATGCTTAGGTTTATATAAACCTAGAATGGATAGCCTTTGTGCTTGCAGTTGTAGTTCTATTTTATGAAAATTTTTGATATATTGTTTTTCTCAATTGAAAGTAATGCTTGTGCTGATTCAAACCTATAAGCTGCAGACAGCATTGAGCTGCAGGAAGATAAGTTAGCCACTAGGGGCACTCTTCTTCTATAATGTATGGACATTTCCAATTCAAATTAGTATCCTGTTGACTAAAATAGCATATTATATTTAGAAAAAAAGTGTGGTCAGTCCGTGTTTTATAACATTTTTGCCTATTTGTTCAGTTAAGACCAAAATGATACACGCCAGTTTATGTGCTGTATTTATTTTCATATTCAGTACCAATTCAAGGTTTTTTTTATTTTATTACATACCTCTCTTGTGTCTTTTTTATTAAATTTAGTAAATCTTTAGTCTGAGGATCTGCCAATCAGATGTCTGTATTAATACAATCTATCAAAATATTGTGATTTCCCATCTTTTTTTGTTTTTTTGTTTTTTATATTACTCACATTGAAATAATTCTACTGCAGTCTGGTTTGCAGACATTATCATAAAGAACATCTACTTGTTAAATGATTCAGTCTTCATCAATTTTACATAAGGCTACGAAGCACTCCCAGACGATCAAGTGGGACATTTTTATGTCTAAATTTCCCTTCCTCTTCCCCCGAGAGGAACAAAAATACCCAATCCAATGTGGCCTTGGTCTGGTGATATCATTGATATTTTAAGGGGGGGACAAATGACTTCTTGTGATCATTGGTTAAAAAGGTTAACCTCATTCACAGTAAACTCCTCTGGGGTCTTCCTACCTGTTCTAATTACCCAGCAGCTGTTGAGGGAACAAAGAAGGTTCTGAGGAGATGGAGCCTTTTTGTGTCACACATTTAGGCTACGCGTTTCTTCTGTGAATTTTATTAACTGCTGAGGTCCGTATACGGTGTTTGTGCTTCCTGTTTCCAGCTGACAGCTTTTCAACTCGCTTTGCTCTTTAGTTAATTCCTCCAGCATCTTTAAATGATGGCCTAGCGATAGCTAGCTACCACACTGTTGCCTGATCTTCATCTATTAATCATGGAAGCTGCTTTTTTATGCGGTTGCCATAGTGCCTGGGCCTCAGTGTTGGGGTGCCTTGGGGAAGGCTCTCAGTATAACAGGACTTGCAAGCCTTGCAGTTATTTTGGCAGTAGCAGAGCTTGAAAAAGAACAGAGAGCTATATCCAACATTATTCAGCATTGGATTAAAAGAGGCAACTCCTAGATGTGTCTCTGTGGACCTTGTTATATGAACATCCAGCTGATATGTGTTTTTCCGGGTGTATATTTTATTTCTTTGCTCTTTGTAAAATGAAGTAAAAAAAAACAAAAAACTGTTCAGAGGAGGAGAGTTACTTTAATCCGTCAAAACCAGCAGAGGTTGATTTTCATCTCAACCAGGGATAAATATCTAGGCTAATGAGACTGTTAAGGCCATACGTGTCAATTCAGGTAAATGTGTGTGACCTAACCATGGACCTTTGCTGGTGTTAGTTTCCAGATTCCAACATTCATTTCAGTTGACATTTTTGTCTTCATTGGGTAATTGTTAAGAAATTTTCCTTGTGCTTGGTAAATTGCAAAGCTTGTTTAACGTCAACGTGTATCTGTAATCTTTTCAAAGATGACCGGTGGGAAGAGGAATGCCCATTGCCTGGCTGTCTTACTGATGTTTTGCATTTTAGTAGTATTTGAGTCGTATACCTGCAAAAAGCCAATGGAGTCGAAAGCACGCACGCACGCACACACACACACACACACACACACACACACAGCGTGGTCCCGCCGGCCAATCGGCGGCCGCCAGTGCAGTGAATATTAAGTAGCCATGTGCGCGGCTACTGTAGCTGCATCTCCCCGCCTCCTCTCCGCCCCCCACTGAGCATGTGCAAACAGTCTAACGCGGCTATAGCTGCTCTAACGCCGTAGCATGCTGCACTTTTCGAACAACGTGCAGCGTTACATGTAACGCAACGTGGGCTGTGTGAACAGCCCACTTGTGTTACATTGCTGTGCGTTGGAGGAGCGTTACAGGCGCACTAACGTGCGCCTGTAACGTCTTAGTGTGTAAGCAGCCGTAAGCTACATATTCATGCAAGATCTACTACTGGTAAAAAATAATTTCATGATTGCTTGGGGGTGATAGTGTGGCAGTGATCATTGTACGTAAATGTTGCCTAGCTTCCTGTTGACCAGTTGAGGACTTTCCAACTTAGCAGATTGCTGAAGAGGAAGGATCTACATGATAAAACATTTTTCAAGAGATAGTCTACCAAATGTATTTGAGGGGTCAGTAGTGGGGCCTTCCAAATTTTCTAAGTTCCTTGTTCCCTTCGATACAGTAAAAAGTCCTAAAGTGGTAAGTCTGTAAAGACTTGTTCTTAAAGGACAACTGTAACGAGGGATGTGGAGGTTGCCATATTTATTTCTTTTTAAATAACTGCAGTTGCCTGGCCGCCTTGCTGGTCTTTGGCGGCAGTAGTGGCTGAATAACACTAGGCACAAGCATGCAGCCAATCTTATCAGATCTGACAATAGTGTCAATCACCTGATCTGCTCCATGCTTGTTCAGGGTCTATGGCTAAAAGTATTAGAGGCAGATGATCAGCAGGATAGTCAGGCAACTGGTATTGCTTGAAAGGCAATAAATATGGCAGCCTCCATATCCCTCTTGTTACAGTTGTCCTTTAAGTAGCATTTGGTCCACTGATGTGATCTTTCTGGTGACAGACAGCAAGGCTGGGCCCCAACTCCTTGTTTGTCCCGAACACCCCCCTTACCCTCCCTGAAGAAAGGTTTATGGTGGTGTCTCATAGCTTTCCACCTCTGATCATAATAGGTTCTGGGGAGAAAATCACACAATGACCAGTCAGAATCCTTTCCATACAGGGACACCCAGGCTGGCTGCTTTATGCAGCTTCTCCAATTTTGTTGCGGCTTTCTTGATAAATCGGCCGCATGGTATTCACATTCTAATACAGGAATGCATTTGCTTTATTATGGAGGGAAGAAGTGTGGTATTGTAAGCTGTGAATTTGTCTTTCAGTGCTTGGATGGTGACAGATTTGGGACACGTGGAGACCTTGTGTTTTGGTGTTCCTTGTTTGTGGGATCATATTTTAATGAATACGACCCCTGCTGAGTGCAGCATGCCATCTGCTCACAATACCTGGAGGAGTGGCAGTGATCAGTCACTATATGCCTCTTTGTTCTCTTATTGTCACCTCCAGCAACACACATCCCTGGTGACTGTAATAACATATCCTTTGGTCACATATACATTACCCGTGCAATATGATTTCTCTTAAAGTGCGTACTGTCCCCATTCATTAACAAATTGCCCATAGTACCATGAAAGATGCAGAAAATGAGGATCCTTTTGCCCTATATTTGCACATTGATTTCTAACTAGCTTTCCAGGATGTTGGAAGACACAGAGCTCTGCTTCTATAGTGCTGTTTTAATACAGCCAACAATTAGTGACAAAGCAAGATGAACTGTGATTACATTTACATTGCAATACTATAACTGGTCCTGCATTGCAGTTTTAGAATATGAGGTTGTGACCAATCCAGATGCTTTCATTATTGGTCCAGTTTTCAGCAGACAATAATGTAACATACAAGCTTTGCTTCATTGCCTGTAAAATATGACTCAAGATAATCAGGAGACCTTATGGCAGCTTGTCCTTCAGGTGTCTGCATGTAGATACATTATAAGGTGGCTCAAGTTGAGGAGCCAGCCCAATAGCTAGCTGATCCTGGAAACCTCCCCAGTAGTTCTGATGCTTCTAGTGATGGAACTGTGCTTGGATGTTATGGAAATGATCTACAATCCAATACAGTTACAAGACAGCCAAGAAGGCCTCCCCGCCGCCTTCCCAATGGACAAGCATTCAGAGCAACAACAAAAAAGTAAGGGCTCTTTTCCACTATGAAATGCGATCGCGATTCCGATCGCAATCGCGTTTCAATTTCCATATTGCGATTGAGCTACTATACTCATAGTCCAGCTCAATCGCATACAAAACGCGGCAGGACAACGATTGCGCTTTCACCAAAATCGCATCGCAATCGGATCGCACTAATGGAAATTGCTGCTGCAGTTTCCATTAGTTTAATGTACCTTGCGATTTGCGATCAGAAGCAAATCGCAAATTGCAGGCTAGTGGAAAAAGGCCCTAACACATCCCCATGATACCATTGTCTTAGTTTACTCATCCCAGATTGGTATCAGACTGGTGAATGTGATTATGTTTAGATTTAAATTGTGATCCTCTTTGAGGGACAGTTAAGGTAGCCATACACTGGTCGATTTGCCATCAGATTCGACCAACAGATAGATCCCTCTCTGATCGAATCTGATCAGAGAGGGATCGTATGGCTGCCTTTACTGCAAACAGATTGTGAACCGATTTCAGCCTGAAACCGTTCACAATCGGTGGTGGTGCTGCCGCCGCTCCTCCACCCCCCCCCCCCCCCCCCGCCCTCTACTGTTTAAACTTCCTGCCGGGACAGGAAGAAATGAAGGAAGCCAGCCGGACCGGAGACCAGACCAGAGTGGAGAAGATAGTGGAGACCTGGGGAGTTGCGCCGGCAGAGCAGGTAATGCCGCTCTATTGCGTCGGTCGTCGGGCACTCAAACGCCGCTAGCGATGCGCTCCCTACCCGCGGGCAATCGACGGTAATTTCACGCACGGAGCGATCGACGGGATCAATCTATTTCGGGACGATATAGATCGAAATTTAGCGTGTAGCGTGAACTATGTGACAGCAGATTCGATCCCAGTGATCGAATCTGCTGTCGATCGGCGGGGAATCGGCCTAGTGTATGGCCAGCTTACGAGCCCTTTTTCCACTGCCTGCATTTGATCCTAATGATGTGTACACATGATGCAATTTCATGTAAGATCGACATGTAATCTAATGCTGGGAATACACCAGATCGACTCCCGCCTCGTCCCCGCGGGCACTTCCTTATCAGCGATTCATTTTCTTCCATTATCTGCCTGCAGGGATCGAGCGCAGAATCGATCCGCCGCGTGATCGGACGCGTCGGAAATTATCAACCGAGCCATCAGCGGCTCGATTGATGAAGAAACGCACCGTCTATCCCCAGCATAATACAGGAAGTTGCATCATGTGTACTTGTCCAAACTGCTCCAAATCTGACGCCTTTCCGAAATCTATCGATCAGGAGCCAATCAGATATGTCCAAAATTTGTAGTGTGTGTTTCCAACATAAAATTGGATTGGACATTATTTTCCAGTCCTGGGCCGATCGGAGGGCACTGATTATCAATGTAATCACAGTGCCCAATTCCCACTGCAGCAATTCAGCTCAATTTGATTTTTAATCAACTGCAAACCTAGTGCACGTTACATTTTTCCTGCATAATGCTTGGGTTAAAATAAATGTAAGTGCATAGCAAACATGGTACTGTGCGGTTTGTCTTGCAATTTGTAATCGCAACGTTATTCGACATCCGCATGACAAATCAGCAGGGCTGTGGAGTCGGAGCAATTTTTGGGTACCTGGAGTCGGTGGTTTCATAAACTGAGGAGTCGAATGATATTTGCACCGACTCCACAGCCCTGCAAATCCTGCAATAACGCATGGGAATTTGTGGTTGTCAGTTGGGTGCAAGTAGCAGTTACATAACAATCATGAGCTCTAAGTGTCTATATACCGGTATACTGTATATAATTTTTTTTTTTTTTATGCAATCTGTGAATCACTTGAGGAATTGTCAGCACTATATAAATGCACAATATTGTACGGCGTATCAGACTAAGCAAAGCTCCAGGTGACATTAAATACCAGTGAAGGACAAAGGGTGCAATATTATAATAATGGTAAATCCAGTCTTTCTTTCAGAGCTTGCAAAGCAGTTACAGTATCTTTCATGTCTTGCATTACTGAAACTCTTCTGCGGTTAATTGAACTGCAGAGTTGTGTTCAGTTATTCACAAATTGTTATATGAGGCGGGTATTTCTTACCAGTTAATTAAGTAGACTGGCCATGGTGGTGACAGGCTGAGGTGAGTGTTACTGGAGTCTACTGCGCAGAGAACAAAACGGGTAACCTTATCCAGCCCTAAAGCATGCAAAGTTTCTTGTTGTATTTTCAGCTCGTGTGGTGGGTATGCGTGTGTATGGTTGTAAATCTTTATTTTATTTACGTTTTTTTTTTTTTTTTTTTTTTTTTTTTATCTTCACAGATAAAAAGGATGATGAAGAGGCTTTTCAAACAAAGTTGCATTTTATTTGCAGTCTTTTTAGCTGAAAATCACAGGCTATTTCCTGATGTTTTCATCTTAAGTTATTATTACAGCACCCACCAGAAAGCTTGTCAATAAATTCTGAATGAGCAGTTTGAACTGTGTGCAGAGAAACAGGGCTGTATGGAACTGGCTGTGAAATGACTTGATACAGGCACAAGGCTATTATCCCACACTGAACATAGAAAGCAGTCCGGCCCTGTCTCCCACGTCTCTATGTATTGACAAATCCACACACTGTCCTTTACACTGAGCCCAATTCTGGGCACAGATGTATCCCTAGTTCTGTGTGGGCCTCCAGTGGCAGAGTGTCTCCTGATCTGTGTGTAAGCTCCTTGATTGGCTTATGTCGTATCACATTTAAAGGAATTTTTTTTTCTTAGGGGAAAAAAAATAAAATCAAGCAATCTGCTTTTTTTTTCACCCGAATAATGGCAGACTTTATTTCAGCTTGCTTACCCTGACTTTATGTGCATATAGAAACCGTCCTTCCAAAGTGGTGTTAGCAGGAAGTGCTACAAGGAATGTCAGTCCGCCAGTTATCACTTGTCTACTTCAGGTGTGCAAAGAGAATGATAAAACCACCTGCTCAGTGTAAAGGCGCGTACACACGCCATATCTCCGCAAACGACAGGTCCGCCAGACCCTCCCGCTGTGCAGACGTTCTGCCGACAGTAGCACGTGTGTACGCGCTGTCGGCAGACTGATAAGGCTGTTCTTTAATTATCTGCTCAGCGTCGTTTGCGGAAATATGGTGTGTGTACGCGCCTTAAGGAATTACAACATAAATGATCGCCATTGCTGCAAATATATGCAGTTAGATTTTGAAATTCACAGTTGGCAAATGTAAAATCGATTATATAATTTTAATAAGATGAATTACAATTACAGGCCTAAAGACCTGTGTTACAAATTTTTAGTAAAAGTGGAGTTTTTTCTTTCAAATTAGCGGTTTCCAGTAGTACAAACTTAAAAAAAAAAAAAAAAAAAAAAAAAACTTTGTTACCTACCTACATGAGGCACACAAACAAATATGCGCTCTGTCTGCACTCAAAACGCACAATTGCAACAAGTTGGAACTCTAGTAGGAACGCTTGCTGGATAGGGCACTGATTAAGGATGTTCCATCCTGATGAAGGATTTGAGCATTTGACCAGAGTTCAAATCCCAGCTCAAGCCAGTACCTAAAACAGTAAGGCGTCTTTTGAGCAAGCCTCCTTGTTGCCAGTGGATTGCGCCCTTAGTTGCTGCAGCTTTGAATTCTCCAGGAGAAAAGAACAATATAAATGTAGTCTTGTCTAGAAGCGTTACAAACTGTGTCAAAATTGTATAAGGTTTCAAAAATGGAGGGCCTTGGCTTCCAAAATAGACTGTGGTTGAGTTAAATCCGAAGTGTGCGCCCTGCTTTACACTATCCACATGCTTTGCAGAAATGTAGCTATTTGTCCACTGAGACTGTTTCAGGTGCTTATATGAACAATCTCGCCTTTGAGATACATACAGCAATGAAAACAATACATACAATTAAGATCTATTTAAAAACATAAATGAGACCGTAGCAGAATAGCATGACATTCATATTTGAAATGTAATATTAGTTATTGTATTTGTAATGGTGTGTTGCTTTAATATATATTTTGCTCATGCATCTGATTTTATCTGGTTTTATGTTCTATGTGGGGCAATTTCAACACCTTTTATGCATAATACCGTAATCACCTTTTTATACAGAAAGGAAATCTGGAAGCTTAAGAGAAAAAAGTGTAATATATTTTAAAGGTAATAAAAAGGATAATGTGGCTTTTATTGTGACTAGCTATTGTAGAATCCCAGACGCCGAAATTCTTTGGGGAGTAGACGAACGCTTTTAAGCACCACAGTAGTGTTTGATCTTGCAGTCTGCCTTCACCATAGCCTGCAATTAGCACCCAAACCTCCGCTACTATGAAAAGAAAACATGTGCTGGCTTATCCTGTGCCTCGTGTGGTGTATGGATAAACTCGGCCTGGAAAATGGATATGACTTGATCACATTACAAGGAGAGCAGATGAGATGAGACCATAAATGTTCCTTTGTCTGGATTGTCATGTGACACGCATAAGTAAGGTTTTAATGCTAAAACAATGGGCTCTGATTTAATGTATTGCTAAAGGGAGATTCAATGCATTGTTTTAGATTTGGATTTGATGTCTTTTTAAGGTGCATATGCTGTTCTGGCTTTTAAGGCCCTCGGCAAGAGAAGCACCATTTTTGGAGGCAATATTGCTCTAGCGTGCACAAAATTAAGAATAGTCTTCCACTCGTAAATAATGGCATAATAGGAGGCAGCGGCGACCCGACCAGTAGTACGAGAGGGCGCCAGACGCACCCGCTCTATATGCGGAAGTGATGTCACTTCCGCATATCAGTGCGGGCGCTGGGTCCTAGCGCCCGCACGATTGGTCGCCGCCTGATCGAGGTCTGAGTGACGCGGCGGCGGCTGGAGGGAGCCGCTGACAGAGGGGGTGAGCGGCGGCCGGGCGGAGATCCGTGGCACCCCAGGACAGATTGGGGGCACGTGACCCCCCCCCCCCCAAAATAGGGCTAGCGACACCCCCGATGATAGGATTAAGAGGGTGACGGGAAGCTTGTTCTGTTCTTTGGAAAGGGGAGTTGGATAAATGAGTAGAATGCATCCTGCTATGAGGACTGCAATGGAGACAATAGTAGTGTGGAGAGTAACTGTGTACACACATAGTGATAGTTCCTGGTATGATGCATGTCTTGGCTACAGCTGTATGACCTGTACTGTCCAATGCAGAGGGGATGAGCGAAGATGGCACAGTGTACGAAGGAGCACCTTTCTGTAGGCGGGTATGGAGGGGAACAGTGGGCTTATTTGTTAAACAATCCACTATTCTGGATCTTCAAAGAACTTTGGGGGGGGGGCAGATGTACTCGAGTCCAAAGTTTTGTATCCCGGCAAGGACATTATCTGCATGGAGTATATCTGTTTTCTCTGTGTTTGTTTGAATAGATTTCCTCTGGGACTTCCAGTTTCCTCCCACATTTCAAAAACATATTGGTAGATTAAATGTCTTTGTCACAAAACTGTCCTTAAACTGGGGATGACGAGCCCCTTTGAGGGACAGCTGGTAGCATGAATTGTTCAGTGGACTCTGTAAGTCGAGGTAGAAAATGTGATTGCTATATAAATGTGTAATATCCAGGATAACAATGGGGTTTGTATGCAAAAGCATGTGTCCAGCACAGCACCTGTGTTGGCTTATAATAATAGTATGTATTCGGTATAAACATTTGCAAGCTTGAGGATCCTACAATGGATTTGGGTGTGCAGGTAGAAGCCGGGGAATAAACCTGAATACACACACAATATGACTCTGCTGGACTTTCTTCTTTGACATTCACCTGCTAGATTTATTTGCATGCGCACATCTCTACTCAACCAATAATAAGGACCTTACACGCTATACCTCATGTCCACAATTGGCCCATAGCCAGGTTAAGGGCCATGGTTCCTTTTTTTTTTTTTTTTTTTTCCTCCCCCCTCCCCCAGTCTATGTTGCCAAAATAATAGGATTAGGCATATGTTATTAGTTGGGATTATTTGATAGTTTATAACGGTACCAAAAATGCTGTGTAATAAATCACAGCCAAAGCCACAATCCTAAAACTGTGGCACCAAAAACCAACAGATTTGTACATTTGTAGACATCGGTATCAAGTTTTGTAGGCCTTGGTACAAATCTGGAGTCATCTAATGGACTTTGCGGCTGGAGTTCACTCACCAGACTTCTACCACCAGAAAAGAGATTCCATCTCTTTGAAAGTTTTAGGGCCCGTTTCCACTAGCGCGAATCCGCATGCAGATTCGCATAGGCAATACAAGTGGATGGGACTGTTTCCACTTGTCAGTTTTCATTTGCGTTTTTTGTGTGCAGGATTTTTCTGCACGGTAGACCCTGCAGAATTCGCCTGCGTGTGGAATGCAGGCGAATCGCACGCAATGTATTTGATAGGGAAATCGCATGCGTTTTTCCCATGCGTTTTTGCCGCGAATTCGCATGCGATTTCGCATAGGTACCCATGTTAATTCACACAGGCAGTGACATGGTTAAAATCGCATCACCCTAACCTATGTGAAATCGCGGCAAAAACCGCATGCGGAATCGCACCCGCATGCGGTTTGCCTGCGGTGATTCACCGGCGATTCCGCAATGCAATAGTGGAAACGGGCCCTTACTCCATTGCAGAGTCTTTGGAATGTTTATTACTGTAAATGTACTCAGTATATCCTGACACATTTATTTCTAAAATTTTGAATAAATAGGGCTGCATCTTTTTCTTTTTTTTCTAATACACCTAGTATGAACCGCTTTTTTTTTTTTTTTTTTTTTTTTTTTTCTCCCTTCCCCCTAGAGAGAAAAATACATTTTCACATCTGCTGACAATAGTTATTACTGTGCAGAAAGCTTAGTGAACCTTAAGACAATAGAACCGTGATGATCTGGATGTTGCCAAGCAGGTCTAACAATAAGCTGCCTTGTTTTAAGGGAGCTGCGGTATGCAGCTGCTGGAGCACAGGCCACCTCCTATCTTGCGAGCAACACCTTACTTTGTACACTGCATGCCTCGCTATGGCTCCCGGCAGGCAATTTGCAGGCAGAACTAAGCTGCATAAATGTCTTTAGAATATAAAAAATGAGAAACGCTGATCGGTTGCTAAGTTTATTTTCAGTGTGTAAATGACAAATTTCTTTGCTTATATGCATTGCAGCATCGCGGTGCAAGCAAGCTTTATCTGCCCCCCTGCCGGAAGCTCCGCATACCTCAATGGAGTTTGCTGTCGCTAGTCCGCGTACTCATGAGGACTAGCGACAGTTGCGGCGGAGGTGCGGCGGCGACTGAAACTTTCAATCGCCTGGCGACATCAGCGACGGGCGACAGTTCGGGGTGCACACCCGTGCTCCAGTATGGGCCATTAGTGTTCTGAGACTCCTAAATACAGAAAATACAGATAAAGAAAAATGCTCTATGTAGGTGTACATATAAACTGTCTGACTGAAGGTCGTTTTAAAGCCTCATCTACACGGGTAGATGAGGCTGCGATCCGGCGGCTCGATTAGCCGCCGGATCGCCTCTTCCGCGTCCCCGCCGCGTCCCCCGGATTCGATTCCCCGCCGGTGCCGCTTATCTTCCGCTCGATTCCCTGCCATTGTCCCCTCGCGAGGAGCGAGCAGGGAATCGGCGGCACGGATATCCGTCCTGTCGGATCTGATCAATCGAGCCGCATCAGCGTGTAGAAGCATCGGCACCGCATCTACGCGTGTAGATGCGGCTACACTGATGCACACTACATCTACATGTCTACAATTTGACATATTTTGAGATGGATTCTGTCTTTTTTTTTTTTTTTTTTATTTTAGATTTAGAAAACGAGAATGCATTTTATGTTGGCTTTCCTCCTCTGCACAGTATACTCTAGAGGTGTGTATTTTTTTTTTTTTTTTTTTTTTTTTTTTTTTAATACTTAAAGGCATCATCATAAGCATAGAACATGCAAGTCTTGCCAAACCCGTACATGGCATAGAGCGAGCCTGTGTCAGGAGAGACAATGCACATGTGCACACTCGTAAACATAAAACTGGTTTTGTTGTGTAGCCTGAAAAGCTGTTTGATGCTTTTAATAAACTAGCATTCCTGGTTGAATGTTTAGGAGATTTCTCATCATGGAGATGAATGTCTTTTATCTAACTTGGGCTGAAATTCTGGGTTATGATTACTGAGGGTTTTAGCAGCTTTTCAGCCCTTGTGTTCATTGACCCTGAGAGGAGTTATTTCTGGTCAGTGGGCATGTTCAGATGCTGTGCCCTACACTATATTTTACTTCTCTGCACACAATCCGTGTGTGATTGCTAAGCTGTGAAGTACGGTAAAATGTTATCGGTGCTCCCCCCCCACCTCATTTTATTACAACTTGACTTGGTTTTGACTTCCATGCTATAGACCTATTAATAATTATTTACACTTGTATATTACGTTGACATTTTCCACAGTTTTCTCAGTGATTGTGTTATTTAGATCTTTGCCTTATCTGCTATTAGGACACAAAGGATGTGTAATAGTATGTTTTATATTAGTAACAGCATCCTTTTGCTTGTCTGTTTTTGAAACCCACAACCATTAATCTTCTGCTCATAAATGTTGTTGTAATTTTTATGATTTTCCTGTAGTCATTGTTCATGGAATTATCTTTCGAAAAATATCTTCTTTGTATTTGCAGCCTTTCAATGGAGACTTGGGGTGTTTTTGTGCGGTGTTTTTTTTTTTTTTCTTTCTCTGCACTGGAAGCGTGTTGACCTACTTATTTTGTTTTTATATAGCTGTTTCATTGTGTGGTGTCCTTCAACTATTGACATGGACTTGAAACTACACCTATCATTTATTTATATGATTTCCAGTCCTAGTTGTTTTTTCTCCAGCAGGCTCCTGGGAATAGTTTATGAATGTTCCCTGTAATTTTGTCAGCAGCTGTTAAGTGGCATTATCCAATGGGAATATTGGAGACCTGTCTCCATTTAGCTTTGTGTGGTAAGCCTTGGTCAACTCTCTTCAGTTTTAACAGCACTGAAGATTGTGCGAAAAATATGGCAGCTCTATGGTGTCCATTCTTTTATGTCAAAGTGGTCATCAATTGTTCAAGTACAATTAAAGCCCTATTCTAGGTACAATTTTATGTAAGAACTTCCTGATATCAAACATTGTCCACTTCCTGCACCTCAGACTATTACTGCAATAGGCAGCAGAGTTCTCAAAGAAATTCAGTCTGTGCCATCCTGCTTGTAGTTTGAAGAGCAGGATGATGGAATCCAGACAACAGCAGCATCCCTGCCCATATAGACTGAAACTAATAGAACATAGTTGCATCTGCTTGTGTAATTAAATTTCATCTGAAGGCATTTCATCTCCTACAAAAAAGGTAACATTTGAGCACTCTCAATGACATTCTTAGAGCTGTCTACAGTTGAGCCTTAAACAAATTAATGTAAACCTGAAGTGGGAAAATTCTCTGTTCAGGTTAGATCCTGATCTATAGAGTTAGAGGAACTCCAGTGAAAATGTAATAAAAAGTGCTTACTTTTTACAATAATTATGTATAAATGATTTAATCAGTGTTTGCCCATTGTAAAAGCTTTCCCCTCCCTGATTTACATTCTGACATTTATCACATGGTCTGCTTTTTTACTGCTGGCAGGTGATGTCATTGGAAGAAGATGCTTGCTTTTTTGGCAGTTGTAAACAGCCATTTTCCACAATGCAACGAGGTTCACAGACAGGAAACTGCCAGGACCATGGTCCTCAGTTGCCTGTGGGATGGGTTTCACCACAATATCACCCATACAGAGCCCCCTGATGATCCGTTTGTGAAAAGGAATAGATTTCTCATGGGAATGGGGCTATCAGCTGCTGATTGGGATGAGGTTCAATTCCTGGTCACGGTTTCTCCCTGGATAACATAGAACCTTTTTCCAGTTCACTGCCTGGCCTGTCATTACAGCACCACCCCCCACTGAAGTTATTCTACCTGCTTGGCTGATTACATTTTTGGCACTCTTCAGGCTCCCTTCAGAAGTACTCATGTCCCCCATGACTTCCGAAGACTAGCACATCCACAAGCATTCTTTGTAAACATTCTGGAATGCAAGTACTTCCGAGGCTGCCTGAAGAGCTCTGAAGACCTGGCCACTCACAGAACCTCAACGGCACAGGTATGATGGGACAGATTGGTAAAGGTGGCCATACACTTGCAGCAGATTGAACCATCAGATTTCTGTCAGATGCCTGTCAAGTCGAATATGACAGGAATCTATCTGTGTGCCACACACTAGGAACAGCTTTCCAATAGATTTCAGAATGAAATCTATTGGAAATCGATCCAATGCAACTCTATTGGCCATCGATTTGCTGCCAGCAGCAGCTCAACCTAGATTTTCCATCCTATCAGATAAAATCTATCACAATTGGCTGCAAATCGATCGATTTGATAGAATCGATTTCCGATCCATTCCATAGAATCGATCGATGGCTGAAATTTACCAGTGTATGGGCCTGTAAGGCATCTAGAGCTTTCCCTCTATGTATCTAGCCTGATTTGAGCTTCCTCACTCTCGGTTTGCTTTAATTGTATATGAGATCGTGTGTTTTTTTTTTTTTCTTCCCCTGGTCAGTGTCTTTGGACAGTTCACACAATGGCTTTCCTGGTGGCCCTGAGAAGACAACACTGGCTGTGAGATGTCAGATGAGGAATTCATAAGACGGGTCTGAGTATTTTTACATTCCATCTGATCAGGAATTCCACATTCGCCGCGCCCAACACAGCTTGTGGCAGACAGCGATTAGCCATGTTATATTTTAATCAACTAATTGTCATTGTATTCCCCAACAAAGGAGAGTCTTCAGTCTCCAGAGTACAGTACATTCCACTCTGCTAAGCTGAGTGGCATATAAACATTGCTGAGAAGGGGCAGAGGATCTGCAGATTCTCGTTAGATTTTCATATTAAATCTGATTGAAGTGAGTCGCTATGGATTAATACACATTTCACATTATCATTGTAATTCTTTGCATATAAATTTTCCTGCGTCAAATTATTCAGGGTTTTGGACTTAATGTTTAGAGCTCACGCTAATATAACTCATCTGTGATAGTCAAGGAGTATTGAAACAGCTGAAGGAATACTAATTAAAAACTATAATCCACACTAATGAACTGCAAATAAGCCTGTCTTTAGATTAAAGGTTATGTCCTCCTTTTTTTTTTTTTTTTTTTTTTTTTTTTTTTTTTTTTTTCCTTCTTATGCGGCAATTGTGTGCTTCCTTTTTTTGCTGAGGCATGTTGCTTTTACTCAGCTATGTTGACTTGGATTAATTGAGAATGCTTAGGCATGCAACTTAATGTTTCAGCATAAACGTGCTGTATGGGTTTTGCATAACTTTGCACAGAGTGCTTAGCTGTTTACATGCTGTTTTTATATATGGAAATGATCTATATTTCATGTGTGCATTTTAAAGGTGCTTGCTTTATACTAAAATGCAAAACTGCTATTCTGTTTCTCTTGTCGTAAGTATCAAACCATCTTGCAGAATTTTTGTGCTATTGAGTAATTACCACAAGCACATGCTAGAGCAATACAGAAATGGTTGTTGTTTTTATAAGTAAAAACGTTGATTGACAAAACTTCTCAATTCTCTCTCTAATATGTTTATCTCTTCTTGTTAGTCTTAACGCATGGTACATTTTCAATTTTGATTTGCCATTCACTGACCAATTTTACCCATGTATATAATAAGAGCTTTCCTACACAATTTGCTCATAACATTCAAAATCTGTGGACCCACACAGAGACCCTGTGCACAGCCTGGCCTATCAGTGCCAGGCAGCGCTAAGGGGTGGATTGGGACGCCCTCCGACGCCATGACGTTGATGACCTCATGGCGATGGGGGAGGCCAAACAGGACATCCCGTTCTGAACGGGATTTCCTGTTTGCTCTGATCGCCGGAGGCGACCGGAAGGGGCGGGGGCATGCCACGGCACAGTGGCTGTCATGTAGCTAGCGCTAGGCTAGCTACATGATTTAAAAACATAAAAAAATAAAATAAAAATTGCTGCGCCGCCGCCCTGGCCGTTCTAATAGAATGCCAGGGTTTAACCCTAAAATGAACAGTACACTGCGATGGACACATGACTATGGTAGGGATTCGATTTTTAGCTCCTTTGATGCTTGATACACCCAATGCAATTTTCTGACAGATGTACTGTCAGATTGATTTCCAAAATGTCTGAACTGATTCCATGGAAGTCAACAGAAAATCTATTGGAAATCAGATCGGACATGTTGGAAATGATCGATCTGTCAGAAAATTGCATCGTGTGTACCTACACAAACACTGGTTCGCACGAGAGCCGGGGGCCCCAGTCTCGTGTGTACCTAGCCTTGTGCCCTGGAGGAACCCTTCCAAGTAATTTTGCATCTCACATTACCTCTGCAACCTTTTTCATTTGCATCGCATGTACTGGTTAGCTGCCAAAGGCCAGATGGGTTGAATGTACACGCTAGGTGCTGAAGATGTAGTGCGTGTGTGTAGTGATGCCGATGTGTCCGCCGTCCTGCTCTGTCGTGAGCTGCTGCTGGTGCAGATCCCGTGATCAATCTGTCTGTGGCAGTGGCGTAGCTAATGAGCTGTGGGCCCCGATGCAAGTTTTTTACATGGGGCCCTCCAAAGCACTCTATACATAATAGATACTGCACATGAAAACATGCCAATGGCAACTACAGTGTCAGAGGTGCAAGAAGGGGATGGGGAACAGTTTTAGTGATAACTACTATTCAAAGTATCTACTGTATAGAAGTGATTATGAGCACAGGACCAATCGAATGCTAATACTGCAGCTGAGGGAGGACCCCTCTAGCCCAAGGGCCCCGATGTGGTCGCAGCCTCTGCACCCCCTATTGCTACACCCCTGGTCTGGGGGTACCTGGCTCTAGTCTCACCATGATTCTTTATCCATAGTAGTTACACTCAGCTTGAGTGCAGCAATGTACCATAGGCTATACCTTAAGATTTCTATCCTTTTTAATGGCCTCAATATCTGTTCTTTTGTTAGCAGAGTATTCTCGTTTTCTTCAATAGAGAGGCCATCACATTATACATATATACATGTCTTTATTTCATCTGAATTGGTGTCTGTATGCTGTTTAAGATGCCTTAAAGGATATTTGATTCAGACCATGCCATTGCTGTTAACAAAACAATGTTTTCAAGTCTGGTTGCATAGAAATGGAGAACACAATGAATGAAAAAGTGTTTTAGACATCTTTCCCCAGTATTACCATTGTAATAATTGTAGGTACGCAGACATATGTTCTGTACACATGCAGCAACTTTTAACTCCAGCTGGAACTTCAAGAACAACCATTTAAATTTTATATTGTTCCTTTGAAAGCATTATTATTGCTTACCCAGCTGTTTTAGGTGGCAGTGTCAAAAGGGATTGTTCTCTGATGGAGATGATTCAAAAGTCCTTTTTTTTTTTTTTTTCTCATTTGACTTTTTTCATTGTGTACGATGTATATTTTTATACAGCCCATTGTGGTGGGAGATTGTTTTGTTTGGATGGTTTTGTATTCTAGCGGTCTGGTCGGAAAAATCAAGTATAGGAGCGCAATAAGCAATTCCACATGTGTTGTGTATAATTTATTTCCTTGGCTTAGAAATAATTTGATAAAATAATGCAGTTTCCGCCTTTAACATGCATTTGTAATCCTAAAAAGCTCCAGCACAATTCTTTTTTCTGGCAAGAATACAAATCATGGAAGATTAAAGGTTGGCTGCACAGTCAGATGATTATAAGTATTTATTAATCTTTATTCTGGCCATTTTTATTTCCCTGGTTAAGCACAAACACTGACTGCAGCAATGCTTCTCAGTGTCCATTTCCAGGCCACATTCTGTGAGTTAAAGCAAACCCTCTGTGAGGGGCGAAATAAAGATATGTGCCCAAGTAGTGAGAAGCCTTTTGGATGGTACAGAGGCTTCAAAAATCTACTGAGCTCAGACTTTTTTGTGTGGCCATGCTCCCATCTAAGTACCAGCTTTTTCCTACTGGTCATGCAAGAATACAGTCTGCACAAACCCAGTAAGTGGGTGGCGGCTTTCTTCTGTACATGTGGACTGTACCCACGCATGCCCAATACAAAGAAGCTTGTGCTTGTATCGGAGCGCGACCATCGGAGCATGTATAACGAGCTCCAATATAGCTACATTTAAAAAAAGTGAAGAGCGTGATATTTTTTTGAAGCCACTGTACATACTGCTATAGGGTCTGTTATCTGGTTACCTGGGTGGATATTAGTTCAGTTTGCACTAGAGCTACTGGTGAATATGAGTAGGATCTTAACCCCTAATTTAAAGTGAGGCAGGTACTGACAGGATTGGGAGATAGAGTGTGGAGGGCTTATGGGAAGTGTTAACATCTTGGAAGGTTTTGGGTTTTTTGCCTTTGCTGGAACTGGTTGTGAAAGCCTGATTGCGATGAGGACTACAAGGCACTTAAGTAGAATATGGTAAGGTGATGCTCGCCAGGTCTAGACATGAAGCACTTGTGTTCATTACTCTTCCATTGCAGGAGCTGGGTTTCAGGAGCCAGGAGGTTTAGCTCTCCTGGGGATTTCTAGGCTTGAAGCAGCGAATATTGCTGTGATCCTTCCAGCACCTGGTCCTTGTACTGCCAAGAGCACTGCATTCAAATGAATGGATATCCCAGTGCCGCAGAGGAAAGATGTGTAGAACCGCATCTGCTGCCCTATGGCCTCTGGTGAAATTTCAACCCTTGATGGTTTTTTTTTTATTTTTTTTAATTGTCTCCAATACACCATTCCATTCACAAGCCTAAATTTATATTCTCAAAATACACAGCTGCCGAGAATTTTTTTCCTTTGTATGTGTATACTGCAAATTGCTGATTACTTTTGCCTCATTAGTATTTTTTTTTGGCTTTGTGGACCTTCAAAAAAATGTAGTGCCGCAATCTACTCCAAGGGGCGTCTGGGAGAGGCTTTGCCAGAGCTTTGCACGCTCCAAGCATTAGATTTCACAGTTAGTTGAATTTGGTTTATTATTTAAATTAATTGATAGAATCCATTTACCGGGGTGTCTGGTGCAATGTATTTATGCGGATGTGCCCCGGAGCCTGCTATTAATGCGTAAGCATATTGCCAGGCTGATGGAAGACGCGTGTTCACCCAGGCACAAGTTGCATATTTTAAGATACTATGCTTTTAATTAAAGTTTCTGAATTCAATATGAAGTAGAAATTGAAATGCAGGCTTTGTCAGGCATCAGTACTAGTGGAAATAATAGCAACCATGCTGGCTGTTTGATGGCACGACCCCCATGCTCATCCCTGAAATGTTGAGTGCCGAGGGATTGTAGGTAAAACATAATGTGCATGCTTGACCTGAAAGTATAGAAGGGATCAGTGTACTTGTGGAATGGATTGTATTGATTTACGTCTCAGCTTAACACCCATGAAACTGTATATCCCTTTCAAACAGCCCCTAAGCATCTGCTTAAGTCTTTGTATAGTGCTATATGTTCCAAATGAAAGCGAAGACTGATACAAACATGCCAGGGCATGTAATATGGTAGGGCCAGATCTGATGTTATGGACTCATTATGTTGTCAGCACTAGAATATATTTACTGCCACACTGCTATGGGGCTAGGGAGGGGAAAAAATATATTTGTGGCTTATAACTGTTCAAGGTTAAGTATTGTGTGGGCAGACACAAAGTTCAGTTAGTGTTTGTCATAAATGGTAACAGTCAGTTGCATTATATAACAAATGCGTGGCAGTTGATTCTCAATAGACCATTCGTTAAAGACCACTATAGTGAAAAAGTAGGCAGTTAGAATCTGACAGAACTGACAAGTTTTGGCCCAGTCCATCTCCTCATGGGGGAGTAGAAGCAGTAAAGTGTTGTACCGTGTTAGCCATGAGTAAAAGCAAGAAGTTTTGAATCAGGATGATGCCATTTATTGGCTAACTTAGAGATGGATAATCAGCCGGACTGGTTCCTGACCAAAACTGAAAAACACAGCTTATATACACTGACATACAGAGGAGAAACATTCTTTAGCAATTTTGGTCAGGAATCAGTCCGACGAAGGCTTTTTATAAGTCGAAAGCTCACTGTTTATCCATCTCTAAGTTAGCCAATAAATGGTATCATCCTGATTCAAAACTTCTTGCTCATGGGGGAGTCTCAGGGTTTTCTTTGTTTTTAACAGCATTTCCTGAGCAGCAGTTTAACTACCAAAATAGATACCAGCCAGCCTCCCTACTCACTTGCACCTGGTTTTGTCAGGTAGACTTTGCAACTGCTGTTCAGGAAATCCTGTTGAAAACAAAGCCCTGAGAATCCCTCATGAGGAGATGGACTGGCCCAAAACCTGTCGGTTCTGTCAGGTCGTAACTGCCTACTTTTTTTTTTCGCAATGGTGGTCCTTTAACTGAACCGTTTAAGTATCTGAGTCAACTTAAAGGGAACCTGAAGCGAGGAAAATTATTTATTTAAAATAGACATGATGTAGCTGCAAATGAATATTACATACTAACCTCACCGTCTGTTCCTCTCAGAGGCTCACCATTTTCTTCTTACAGTCATCCCTTCCAGTTCTGACAATATTTTGTCAGAATTGAAATATACCAGTTGCTGTCAGTTATATATCAGCAGCTGTCAGTTACAACTGAATGTGCACGGTAATGTCCATGTCTCCCTATGGCTCAAGTGGGCGATATTACAGTTGAACAGTGTGCTGACCAGGAAGCTGCTAGGCGGTAATGGTCATTTTTGAAATGGAGGACTGAGAATTCAATTGATCACAGAGGACAAATGGGCTGCAGGAGAGAAGAGAGAAAGAGACTGAGGTGTAAACTATGCAGGAGGTAATTATGACCTGTGTATGGCTATTTTGACTTTTTTATTTTCAGCTCCGGTTCTTTTTATACTTAGCATTACACTGTGAGCCTACTATGGATGCGTTCCCCATATAGCCTATAGAGGGAACGCATCTGCCCCGGCTACAGTTGTACCACTAAACTCTTCTCTCCTGTTGACCACACATGGTCCAACAGCAGATGGGAACCGAGCCTAAGGCAGAGTTTACACAAAAAAGATGTACAGTTCCTTTCCACTCCTGTTCTGTCAGTTTTGTATCAGTTTTCTATGCCTTGGTTCACACAAAGTGTACAGTTCCAATCCTGTCAGGTAAAACTGATAGAAAACTGATGCAAACTGACAGGACTGGGACAGAAATGTGCAGATTTATGTTTGAACCAAGCATGTCCGAACCTGTCAAAATTGAGCTAAAGTTGCTTTCTGTGCAGAGTTTTTGGCTTTTCTATCTGTTTTTTTACCTGAAAGGATTAGAACTGTGCCTCTTATGTGCGAACCAAGCCATCGAAAACTGAGATGAAACTGATGCCAACTGTCAAAAAATGACATGACTGGAATAAAACTGTACACTTTTTATGTGTGAACCCAGCCTTTGATTTGGCCTGTGTAGTGGCCCGCCCCCTCTGATGGTCCGCTGTGGTCCGGCTGGAGCCCCACGGCAGGTGTTACCCCCAGAGGCTGTATGACATCTGCTCTTGCGGGATTATCATGGACTACACAGAAGTGCGGTTCGTTTCAGCTCAAGTGGGGACACAGCCTAACAGTTTGCTTTGGAGTGCAGCTTTAAAGTACCAGTGCTGTGTATAGAAGAAAAAATCAGGGGTCTTTCAGATAACTAGAAAATCCATAGTTCATGTAAACGGAAGAATATCTACATAATCTGTTAGAAAAATAAATCTTATCCTTCTTATTCTTGGGGCTACCATAAATACCAACTTGCACTAAACGATGCAACAGACTGATGAACACTTGCAAAAGTCAAGCTGTTCAGTGGCATTGATGAACATTTTGGGAGTGTTCTCCCCAGAATTTGTTTCCAGCCGGGTGGCATGAAAAAGTAGCCGGGTGGGGCGAGATGAGAGATTGCAGGGCCGACGCTTCTCTGCACAATTCTGCTTACAGCAGAGGAGGTGAGCCGATGACAGCCGTGTGGTCACCAAAATTAGCCGGGTGGAGCACTGGGGAGAACACTGGGGAGCCTGGGGAGAACACTGTTTGTGTGATATCAATAACTAGCATGTTTTGAGATAGAGAATAGAGCACTATTTTTTTTTCTCATGAGCTGTCCATAGGATGAAAGAAGATTGCCACAGGTGCCATGGCAGGCGGGTAGTCGGAAAGGAGGACAGTATGCCAGTTGTGACTCCTATTTATTCTCAGTGTGGCATCTCCCTGTCTATGGATACTGTATTCTAAAACATGCATCCATATTTTATTTTTTTTAATTCCGAATCCAAAAATGGATTTCTGAGGCCCCGTTTACACTTAATAAGTTGGCATGCGTTAGTGTGCGTGGTGTGCATTTTTTCCATAGCCGTGCATTGGGAAGATGATTTCAGTTAAAACTCGTTAAAGAGGAACTCCAGTGAACATTTTACTGTTGGCAGGTGATGTAGCTGCTGCATGGTTTTTGGCAGTTGTAAACAGCTATTTCCCACAATACAACAAGGTTCACAGACAGGAAACTGCCAAAAGTTTGAACTTTTCTTGTGGGAGGGGTTTCACCACAATATCAGTCATACAGAGCCCCCTGATTGTCTGTTTGTGAAAATGAATAGATTTCTCATGTAAAAGGGGTATCAGCTACTGATTGGGATAAAGTTCAATTTTTGGTCGGAGTTTCTCTTTAAGTGTGAAAGGTGCCATAGGAAACCATGGGCATTACTTTGAAAATCAGTTTTCTTTCCGTTTTATAACTGAGAGCAACTGAGTGTAAAAGGGGCCTTAATGACTCGGTTATGTGAGTTGTTTCTACCTGCCACTATAGAATGATGGCTCTTTGGCACATTGTTAGGTTTAAAATAACGTCAATGTTCTGAGGGTTAACCACCAGCAAGGAGTTTATCTAGAGGAAGATTTGAAAGTGGATCATCTGTTTCTAGTTGTTATCACCATTTTAATTTTAAGCCAAATGTGTAAATCCTCAGTTATTAAAGAGTGCAGTTTGTGCCAGCGTTTTCTACTCGTTCAGGAATGTGGAACCTGTCCAAACGTATGGATGCCTCTTTAGACCCTCTTTGTTTATATTGGATCTTCTGGTTTGATTTGTTCTTGAAGCTTTGCACGGCTATCAGATGTGAATGCGATTCACACAAAGCAATGTTGTAGATCTCTCGTGTTGGAGTATGTTACAAGGCGGCTAAAAGTAGGCTCATTTCGGAAAAAAATACTACATTCCCTAATGCTTGGCTGATGGTTTTGGCAGTATCGCATTGCATGTTACCATTAAACTGTCTGGGCTGAAAGTAGGCCAAAGCAAAATGCTGTTTTAAGGTCAAAAATACATTCTCAGACCAAAAGAATAAAAGACAAGTTCAAAACTGCAATCAAGCTAGATTTTTTTTTCATGCGTGTGGCAGAAAATTATCATATTGTAGACACATGCCCAAGAACAAAGATTGTCTGCATGAAGTTTGAAGACTATATACTGTAAAGTGCTGCGAAAGAGGTCAGCGCTATAGAAATACCAAATACATAAATTAGAATGTCAGTAATGATGGATATATGGGAGCTGCCATTGCCAAATTATTAGTTAAGGAGAACACTACCAGCAGAATCTTTCACAATTTTATCTGTCATTAGGTATTCCACATATGGATATATTGGGCAGGGTTGTGGATTTGGTACAAAAATCAACCAACTCTGACTCATAATCCCAGTTTATGAAACCGGCTCTAGGTACCAAAAATTGCTCTGACTCCTTAGTCCAATACTTACCAGGGCTGTGGAGTTGGTTTCATAAAACTGAGAAGTCAGATTTTTGTACCAACAACTCCAGGTAACCAAAATTTCTCCCACTCCACAGCCCTGATATTAGTCTGTGCTCAGACTACACAGCTCTGGTCTTCTGTACAGAGATGGAATACTGCAGCAGGTGCTTCTGGCAGTCACTAATGGCACCGTTCAGAAGTGGGTCTAGTATGCAGATTTTACCAAGACAGGAAATGGCCCATTACAGGCGTGGCACCTCTGCCTTCCCTTATTTGCATTGCGTTATGTTAATAAGTAAAGTTATTCTTTTAAAGTGCGTGTTCCACAGCTGTATACATATTCTTTCTACAGTATTGTATTTAGTGAGTCACAGACTTGCTCAGTTTGCTGTAGATCCTTTAGTAAGCACTTATGGGAACATCACAGAGATTCTAGAAGTTCTTACATTCAATAAGATACGTTATTTTTTTTTCACCAGCGATAACAAAATTGCACAATAAAGGATGACCTGAATATTTTATCATGGTGTTTTTCTTAAGCCTCTTGCAAAGATCAAAACTTCAGTGGTTGGGGTAGATGCCACCTTCATTAATAATCTTGTACTAAAATTAAAAAGTCTTATTCCTTAGAGAGTCATAGTTGAAATGGGTCTGAAATGAGAACAAAAGAGCTTTGCTGCCACAAAGAAATAGTTGGTTTCCTTAATGTGTCAGTTTCGATTATGTAAGGGTGGTGCCGGGTCTAGCATGGCCGCATGGCTTTCTTCAACTCTCACTGGCTATAAAGTATGTAATTGTCATTTGCACACATTAAACTGACAGGTTAATTTACATTTTCTACTTTCCAGTGACCCCCTTTCTTCTGAATAACGATGCTTGCATTCCAGAATATCAGGCTTCATTGAGGGACCAGACTGGTGCCCTCTGCTCCTTGCCCATGATTTACTGCAGAGGGCCAGGCTCACAGCTTCCAGGGCATTAGAACTCTGGAATCTGAGCATGAATTTTTATAACTGGCCTAAAAAGCTGTGGCATTAGAGTCCATATAAAGCAACCATTAGTTGTGCTCTGCTTAGCTGTTCAAAGTAATCCCTGATCTGCTGTACCTTCTTTCTGGGAACAAGCTTTGTTATAGTCAGGTGGATCAATATATCCTAATTGTTTAGAATCCATGATTAGGGATAAATGAAGACAGACTAGCGGTGGTGTAGAAAGTAGGATGAACTTTTCTTATAGGACAACTAACGTGAGAGGGTTATGGAGATTGCCATATTTCTTTGCCTTCTACTCAATTTCTAGGCTGTCCTTCTGATCCTCTGCCTCTAATACTTTTTGCCATAGACCCTGATCAAGCATGCAGATCAGATGTTTGAGTGAAGCTCACAAATTTGAGACTAGATTAATTCTATGGCTTGTAGACTCCTTATTCTGTTCATTGCTAGGTGTAGAGATTTAGGCTAGGTTTCCACAGCTGCAATAGCCATATGTGTCCCCACACTCGAGTTTGGATGGGGAAACGCAGCCTACTGAAATCAATAGACTGCCTCTGAATTTGCGCACAGGCAAAAAAAGCACAGTCAGCAGCATAAAATTGAATCAGGTATGTGCATTCATAAAGCATGGCATGGTAAAAGGAATTCAGATGCCTTATTGCATTACAAGTGACTGCATTGCCTCTCACAGAAGCATTCTGACTCAGTGGAAACTCAGCCCAAGGTCTGGGACCCACTAGTAGAGATTTTACAAGCTCTTATGATTTGTAAAGCTCTTGCTAATGCAATGCTATGGGCTTTTTTTTTAAAGAAATCGCATCCCTCAAGTGGGATCACATACATAGCATTACATTAGCAAGAGCTTTTCAAATCACAAGCACTTAGAAAAGCGCTGCTAGTGGGTCCCAGGTCTTAGAGCTGGTCCACATTAGGGCCGGAAACGTATCCGTGGCTGCGTTTTTCAAACCTGATGAAAAACGGAGTCCCGGATACTAATGTTGAAAATAGCAGCCAGCCTCACCCAAGTAAAAAAACGGATCCGTCTGCGTTTGCGGGGATCCGTTTTCAAAACCTGAACGGAAGGTCCGGATCTGATGCATTTTCACGCAACGGATCAGGACCACGGATACACGCAGGGGGTAGTGAAAGCAATGAGAAAAGGCATCTCCAGCTCCACTGGCAAAAAAAGGATGTTAAAACGGATAGCCTGAGCTTTATGATTGGCCCAAAAAAATCCTCCCACTCCTTCCTAATGATGGAGACGTTTTCTGTCAGGGAAAAACCTGAACGGAAACTGATGCAAAACTGATGCACTTTCATCAGTTTGCAGTACGGTGGGTACTTCGCCTGATCCAGACTGCAGTGTCCGTCCTGCAACTGTGTCTAGTGTGGACCAGCTCTTAAGGTGTAAAACAAAACAAAGACTTAAAATATCATACTCCAGAATGAGTTCATGCATTTTTAAAAGCATACAAGATTGACCTCTTAGGGAGTTAACTGAAATCACAGCTGCAACTACATGAATATCCAACTAATTTCTACACACAATGAGTTAATGCAATAATTCTCATAATTAAAAAAAAAAAATGCAGTTAGAAGTGTAAAGCATGGACACTTTGTTTAAATTCTTTATCAGTATTTGTTTCTGACCCACGTATGAATCGTTTTATTCATGACGCATTGCTCCTTGGAACGTGATAGCATTCAAGATGTAAGAGCGTTGATTGTTTCCCTTTACTATGACTTGCATGGAAAGCAGCCCTGATTAAAAGAGCTTGGACAAGTTGAATTGGTGATGCTCGGTGCTATTGACTCCATTGTCTCTGGGTTTGAATTGAGAACCCAGATCTCATTTATAGCACAATATCTGGTAGAATTGTTTACTTCAATAAGACAACACGCTTTCTTGTCTCGCCATTCTTGTCTTTTATCGCTGCAGTTGCATGTACAATCATAACTCTCATCTGTGATATTGTGCTCTTTCATGAAACGGGACACAGAATTATATATGACTGCCATACTAATGAGCCCAGCAGACAAAGCTCACAGTGTCTCCAGTATCCAGCGCTCTCCCATCACTCTGCTAATGGTTTGCAAGCTTTTGGGATTTGCAGCAAATGAGAGGTTTCTGTTTTCTTTGCCTCCACTGTAAATGATTTAATAGAGCAATGTCTTTCTGGTTTGCTATTGATCAGGATGACTAAAGGCATTGATCATTATTTGCAACACCGATAAACAGAAATGCATACAGAAGGACAAAGACATCAAGTGACTGCAGAGGACATCATTGCTGGTTATTTAAAAGTCTGCTCCAGCTATTTCCTATCAATCATAAAGGCATCAAGAAAAGATCCTGAATCCCTTCTGTACAAAGACTGCCACTGCTGGTATGTTTAAAGCCATCTAAAGCTAAATTTAAAAAGGCACACAGCAGGGCTGGTTCAGCACTGGTCTTCATTGCTCCCTGCTGCTATATTCTATAGTAATGAGGCCTTCTCCTCCTGCCAGGCAGTCAGTACTGTCTTCAGGGTAGGGCAACATTGTGTCTGCCTAGTTTTCCTGGCACCAGCTCCCATAGAATAAGGCTGTATTGGATCTATGATTGCCGAAACTAAACTGAGGTGGAAAATTCCTGGACACACACACACACACACACACACACACACACACACACCCCACACACACACAATTTTGTCAGAATTATCGTTATGTTGGTGGTGGTTTTTTTTTTTCTTTTTTTTTTTTTTTCTTTTTTGTAGTTTTAAATGGGCTTTAAACCAGAACCAGTTCAGCCTTGCACATTTTAAACAGTCTTTAACAATTTGTTGTCTAGGCTATGCCCCCTTTCGTAAGTCACTGGAAAGCGTTGAGGTTTTCATTAGAAGTGCGTGGCCATAGTCTTTTTTATCCATAATTTTGTGCATCCTGAAATAAGGATTATAGATGGAGTTTTACGTATAGCACTGGAAGCCCCCCAAGGCATTTGGAGGTGAAGGCATTGTTGCACATACATACAATTATCTTCTAATGCTCGGCATACACGGCTCGTTTTTGAGCCATTGAGATGGCTCTATAGATAATTTTTGACATGGGCGATCTCCTGCTCGATCATTTCACCGCTCGATCCTCATAGCAGTGGATGGAAAAAGATAAGAAAAACAAGCGGAAGATAAGAGAATCAACTGCAGAATCGAGCGGCGAAACAATCTAAAGGCCCATACACACGTCGGATTTATTTTAAACGACTGGTCGTTTGGCCGTCCCGTCGTTCGGACACCAAATCGGGCCTGTGTACAGTTCGTCGTTCAGCTGGTAAGACTGGATCGCTCAAAACTAGTCTTATCAGCTGAACGACAGACTGTACACACGCCCGATTCGGCGTCCAAACGATGGGATGTCCAAACGACCCGTCATTTTAAAAAAATCTGACGTATATGGGCCTAAACGGGATAATAGAGCAGCAAAAACGAGCCGTGTATGCCCAGCATAAGTTTATTATAAGTTCAGGGGTGCTTTAAAGTACCCACTCTGTTCACTCTATTTTTTTCCGCAATGAACGTATTAAAATAACTCTGTAGATATCAACACTTGTGTTTAGCATTTTATGTTATATTATCTGTGCTGCTCGCACTGCTTAGGCAAGTTTTCCCTCCAGAAGAAAGGAAAACCATGTCCATAAAATGATTGAATCTAGCTACCTACAGTGATAGAACTCTGATGTTTTATGTCCAGCTCAAACAATCATATGGCGGCAGCAGCAATACGCTCTGTTTTGCTTTTAAGCACTTATAATGGCGGTTGAGGAAATATTTTCTGTCAGGTAACTTTAGTTGACAGCTTATCTAAATCTAGGTTGAGGGACATTTTTGGCTCAGAAAAATGTTTTGGTTTTTTTTTTTTTTTTTTTTTCAAATATCTTACCTTGACATCTAGATTATAATGAATTACAGATCAAAACCTGCGTTTGAAAGGAATAGTGAAGCATTACATAACTGGTAATCAGCTCTGCGGACATGACCTGGTGAAATGGGAAGAGATTCAATTAGCCGTATGTGAAAAACAGGTCACTGTACAGACACCAAGGAAGCAATTCGATGGTTCGTGTAGCGTCTGTGTCTCATGAAAGCCCTACAATCACACTTCAGGCTGAAAGCCGCTGTTGTCCACTAAAATAATGTATTGGAGCTAATATTTTGTGGTGTAACCTTTAACTGAGTCATGTAAACCTTGCTGACACTGAGCAATGTGTGGTCAATTGGCTTTGTAAAATCAGGTCCTTAATAGCTGATGCCTCTGTGCAATTTGACAGTTAACCTTTCACTAAAGCCCAGACAGGATCATGTGGAAATTTACCAATATTTCCACCTAATACATTTTTTTTTTTTTTTTAATGCTAGGCGTACCTGTTATTGCAGACAAGGGCATATTGGAACATCAAGCTTTCTTGCCACTCAATTTCATCATATTCATAACAAAGCAGATATTTCAGTTTCCTGAGATCCTGTGCTGAGTATGCCTGCAGGGGTTGTCATTTACATCATTGGAGCTCTGAGAGCTTCCAGAAAAAAGCTGGGATCAATTTTTGGCGTGCTTTGACAGGTCGCCCGTGTGTATAACGCGCGTGCCCCGAACCGTCGCCCGTCGATTGACATGTTCAATCGCCGGCTACAGCTGTCGCCGCAACTTCGCCGAAACTGTCGCTAGTCCCGTGTGAGTACGCGGGCTAGCGACAGGAGACCTACGCAAGTGAATGGCGCATCTGGCCGGCGGATGCTCCATTCACAAACAGCTTCCACCGCGTCTCTGCCTTTCTGGCAAGACGTGTGGACAGCTATCGCTGGCAGGGAGCTGTTGCTCCCTGTTCACGTGCATGCATGCAACAGGGGACAATTGCCCGCCGTGTGTATGTAGCTTTAGGATTGCCAAAATATTGGTGAAATAGCAGTTATTAAGTTATATAGCGTCACCATTTTCCGGGCCCTGTCCAGAGTAAGGAAATGAGCCTGGGTCAATAAAAATATAGCCAATATAATAGTTAATATATAGTGATTGGCAAAATGTACAGGAGCTTACCAGACACAATAGGGAGAAAGCACTGTCCTGCAAGCTTACGCTCTAAAGGAATCGGGAGGAGGTGGGGGGCAATACATAAAGCTTTCAACCAGCGTTTTTGTGTTATATAATATATTCAGGAGCACAGCTCTGGGGAATTGCCTAAGTTAGATTGTATGCTTGTCTGAAAAGATGCATTTTAAGGGTGCAAGGTTTGGAGAGTGGTGGTGGTGTTTTGGAAGGTAATTGCAGAGGAAGGGATGATTCACAATATGGGGAGTCCTGGGCACAACTGCAATGAGATCTTTTTGGAATAAAGGTCAACCTGTATTTAAATATTATATTCAAAGATTTACTACAAAACGGTCTGCACTGTTTTGCAGAGTGTGATCCATGACATTACTTTAAAGAGTAACTGTCGGGCATAAAATAAAAAATCCTTTTTTTATCTGGTAAACAAGTAATAAAGGTGCTAACCAGGCAATGCAAAAGTTAAAATCGCCATTACTTTCCTTGTTGATAACTGATCATTCCCCAGTTTACCTGACTCTTATTTGGTACGCAAAAGAAGTTGCAGGGCATGCTGGGTTGTCCCTTTTTTGCTTCTGTTTCCCCCTCAGACTTAACTAATACCGCCTGATTGGCTGAAGCCTCTTTCCCTCCTGTTTTCCCCTTCCACACCTCTGTTCCTCTCTGGCCAATATTTCTCATGCTGAGAAAATGCACTTTCTATAGTGAATGGAGGGCAAATCAGGCAGAGGAGACTAAGGCCACATACACACATCAGACCATAGTCTTTGGAAAATGAAAGATCACAGACCAATCTTACCACCCTTCCTGTAGTGTACAAGATACAGAGGCGCCAAAAGAATAAAAGGTAATTAAATGAACTTAAAAAACCAACTGGTTAAACAGAGGAGGCAGCGGTGGTCTTACCCCCTCCAAACAGACACAGGCAAGGACTGCGATTCAGACAGTCAACAATTTATGCAGATGAATGTCAGTTAAATCATGTGTGTATGATGATCTGCAGATCTCATAGACTAGCATTGCAATTTGCAGGAACAGATCTTTGGCAGGAACGGATCTTTTGCAGATACTGATCTTTTGTGTCTGTACAGCATCTGTGTGTGCAGCATCTTGCAAAGATTTCTGTCTGATGGGGGAGTTCAGCTCCATAGAATAGACTGTGTAGGTGTGGCTCTCATACTACATGGAAGGGGGTAAGATCTCTGTCTGATGGGGAGTGCAGCTCCATAGAAAAGACTGTGTAGAGTATGGCTCTCATACTACATGAAGGGTGGTAAGATTGGTCTGTGATCTTTCATTTTCCAAAGACTATGGTCTGATGTGTGTATGTGGCCTTAGGCCCGGTTCACATTAGCGGTTGTTTGCCAAACGGACCGGATGACCTGACCGGATCCGGACCGGATCCGGATCGGAACCGTACGGTTCTGATCCGGATCCGATCCGGATCCGGTCAGGTTGCATCAGGTGGTAATCAGGATGCGATCCGGATCCGTTTGGCAAAGTTAACGTAAAAAAAAAAAAAAAGTTGGGGTCTGGGAGGTCAGCAGAAGGGGGACCTGTGGAATCAGGCCCTCTGCTGTTTAGCACTCACCTCCACCTCCGACATGCTGCCAACATCCTGCCAACACCTCCAGCTCGTGCTGCTCCACTCCAAAATGCTTGCCCATGTGTCCCCAGCCAATATCGCCGCAAAAATCCGCATAGGAAGTGGGGTAGAACATCCGGATTTCTCAGCCAGTGTGTTGTGCGGCCTCCGGTTCCCATTTGTTTGTATTGGCCGGATGGTGCAGTCCGGCTCCGCCCCGGATACGGCTGCCGGAGGGGCCGGATGAAAAAATAGCGCATGTTGGAACGGAGGCCGGAGTCCGGATCCGGCCCGGCTCCGGTTCTGCAGAACGGACCCATGTGAACGGACGCATAGGCTTTAATTGCTATGCCGTGCGTCCGTTCCGTCCGTTCTGCAGGCGGTGCGGCTCCGGCACGGCGATTCCGGAGGGCCACCGCAAGTGTGAACCGGGCCTAAGGGAGCCATCAAAATAGCCATACTTAAAATGGGAAATGCTAAGAAGGATTTTCTCTGTAGTGATTTTTTTTCTACAGTAGAAAAAAAAAATCTAAACGTGGACAGTGCAATACATACTGTATGTTATGTAAGTAGAGCAAGTATTTATCTAGTTATATATGTGTTTTTCTGAGCTAGTATGGCTGACAGCTCCTCTTTAACTATTTTCCTTTTGTTGGTATGAACATCTCTTTAAACCTTAGCAGAGATTCAATAGATTGATCTGTCCTGATAATCTATGTGTGTTGCAGAATTACTGTGTTGTGGAAGGACCTCTTATTTTAATTAGCCTGCATTAGTGAATGAGAAAAAAACAATGATAGTAAAATGCTCAAGTGGCTGTGCTAATCAATTTTGCCATTGAAATATTGACATACAGGAGTTGCAGTAACATTCTATTATTTCGATGTAGGTAAATTGCTTGCTGTTAGCACAAGTATTGCTTTTCCCTTTTTTTTGTTTCACTTGACATCTACAGTCTAGAAAATCCATGAGGCTTTGTTCCTTTTCTGTAAAGCCAGCTATGAGCATGAATATGTTTTGTCCACTAGATCTCTTAATTAACATTCCACCTTGCAGTGATGCGTATGTTTCTACTACACTAGAATTGGTTATTGGAAAGTAGATTAGAGCTACCTCGTAATACATCTGCCGGGTTCCCCCGAAAATAAGCCATGTTCTTGTATACTGTACGTAGTCGAGGTTTTTAGTCTAGAAATTTGGGTCTGATTCACTACATAAAAGTATAGGAGTCGACTAATAAATGAGGAACGGGCAACACTGAGCACACTGAGTAATGTGTGTGCAATTAGTGACATTCCCATATGCAGCAATTTACCCAGTGGTAAGTGACACTTTGAGGAAAGGAAATGCCAAGAAAGCACAGGTTTGAAAGTCCTGGCCACAATCATTAACAAGGAAAGGGGTAAGGGGGGGGGGGGGGGGGGGAATACTGGGCTACATAAAAGGGAGTGGATAATTGCAGCACTTGGGCCTGGAGGAGTTATTGGCTGCATTTAAGGGCCAGGAGGGGTTAATGACTGGAATACTGTATGCAGAGTAGTCATTAACCCCTCCTGAGCCCCAAGTGCAGCTATTCTTTGCTGGATAGACTTATACTTGAGTCAGAACAAAATCCCAGCTTAAGAGGGTTTAATATTGGAGTCAACTTATACACAAGGTCGACTTGTATTTATATACGGTATATTTTTGATCCAAAAATGTGTTGGGGCTTATTTTAAGGGGATGTCTTTTTTCACGAACAATCAACATTTATTGAAATATAACAATGCCATCTCATTTTGGAACATCATAATAAACCTCCGAACCCTTAAAGGATACCACAACTGACATGTGGCATAATGAGATAGACATGGGTATGTACAGTGCCTAGCACACAAATAACTATGCTGTGTTCCTTTTTTTCTTTCTCTGCCTGAAAGAGGTAAATATCAGGTATGTAAGTGGCTGACTCAGTCCTGACTCAGACAGGAAGTGACTACAGTGTGACTCTCACTGATAAGAATTTCCCCCTTTTTTATCTCTTTCTTGCTCTCAGAAGCCATTTTCTTCTAGGAAAGTGTTTTATAGTTGGAATTTCTTATCAGTGAAGGTCACACTGTAGTCACTTCCTGTCTGAGTCAGGACTGAGTCAGCCACTTACATACCTGATATTTACCTCTTTCAGGCAGAGAAAGAAAAAAAGGAACACAGCATAGCTATTTGTGTGCTAGGCACTGTACATACCCATGTCTATCTCATTATGCCACATGTCAGTTGTGGTATCCTTTAATTTCATCATGAATTTCTAGTGACTGTTTCCTGTTTCCATATACAGCAATCTACATTTATCGAGAGCCCAGCATTTGCCAACCCTTAATGTATTGGCTCTTGTGGAGTCTTTTGAGTGGGATTCTTCTGGTGGTATCTACTTTCCTTAGTGAATGGTCTATCTGTCCTGCTGCATTCTACTGCCTATGAGGTTTGTTTGTACATGTATACTGTAGCAGCCAAGATAATGATAATTTAGCGGTTTTTACTAAATAATGTTAGTGTCAGTGTTAAGCAGACCTCTAACTAGATATTGATTGTGGCAGACTTCATGTGAAATTGCATTTTCCAACAGACTAGACCAACCTTGAATCATAATGGCAGCCTAAAATGTCCTTTCTTCTGGTTACTGACCCACAGAGTTTTATGCACCAATAACTCAATAAGGCATTCATATATTTGTATATTCAGGTTGTTGATGCCATTTACCTATAGTTCTCACTTGTCCCCTTACCCATCATTCTTAGCATAACTGCTGGGCAGAAGTACAGCCAGTGCTACTGACTGGGTTTATGATTAAACAATGCTGTTTACAAGGGCTTTGAGTTAGCAATGACGTGTTTTATATAACAGAAATGGCCGTTTTCGGTAAATGAACACACTATTCGGGCTAGAAAATCACCTGAGGCCAAACTAGAACAGCAACGTTAATTATAACCCATAATGAAATCCATAATGAAGATTGTGTTATTGATTAAACATCTACCTTCCTATTGGACATGCTCTATACATTTTAGACATGCATTGCAACTGCAGGTAATTTCCTCTCTGCCCCATTCTCTCTTATTCTGTCATTTTATGCCAGGAGGTTGTGTTTGCATATAACATATGCAGCATTCGCTCCACATATGGACCCCACTGTAAATAATGCCATTGTTTTGGCAAGTCACTGGTGCATGAAAAGGTCTGCTTCTGTGTGCTCAATGATAATATTGCAGTCTAATCCCTGTGGATGGCAAGTCTGTTTAGCACATTAATGTTGCTTTTGACTTATCATATTGTGTATTGGGTTATGCAATATAAATGCTGCACTGCTCCTCTTTTCAGGGTACGGTTGTGTTGTAGAGAAGTCATCATGTAGCTAACATAGACTGTTATGAACGGGCTATAAAAGGCTTCTCAGCCATATTGTTGAGCCAGCATTTATTGACCTCTTAGGCCTGTGTCACAGCTGATGGCAATATTCAGTTGAAAGCAATTAGCTGTTTATAAATAGCTTGGGATTTTTTTTTTCTTAACTCTTTCATTGCTAGTCGCTCTGCTCTAAGCGTCTTTTAACATTTGGTAAAGTAAATCGGCACTTAGAAAGTAATATTATATGTCAGAATATAGCTAACTCGTAAAGCTAAATTTACTGTTAAGCCCTAGATAGCTGAAATAATACTCAGCTGTGCCCAGATATGGGATAAACTTCTAATGACCGCTTCCCCTTGCAGAGTCTTAGGTTTGATGGGCCCACCAGAGCTGCTAAATCTGTTAAATATTTCTGAGGGCCTCATTTACCAAGGCATCTCTAATGATCCCCAGTGGGCATACTATTTTTCACAAGGCAGTTAGAAGGGCTGTTCAGTCACATTCCAGCTGTTCAGAGCCCAGGGTGGAATGGCTAAGTTCATACTTCATATAGAAAATATCCTTGGCTACAGATCACGTCATTACATGTGATACGCAGCCAGAGGATGTCCGGATACAGCATGGCTCCTAGGAGGAAGAGGGGACCTGATGCAGTGTATCTGATCAGGTAAATATCAGTGCTCCATGTGCTACTATGCATGGAGACAGGAGTCTGGTATACCTGTTTATGGCATCTCTGCACTGTTATTTCACACAAGATAACTCTTGTGCAGCAGCTAAAGGATTCAATTGCAAAAAGGAACATTTGTGCGGCACATGTTTATAGCAAATTGTGAGCGGAATTTTACTTTAAGGCTGCTTACACACCAAGACGTTACAGGCGCACGTTAGTGCGCCTGTAACGCTCCCCCAACGCACAGCAATGTAACACAAGTGGGCTGTTCACACAGCCCACGTTGCGTTACATGTAATGCTGCACGTTCGGTGCAAAGTGCAGCATGCTACGGCGTTGGAGCGGCTATAGCCGCGTTAGACTGTTTGCACATGCGCAGTGGGGGGCGGAGAGGAGGCGGGGAGAGCCAGCTACAGTAGCCGCGCACATGGCTACTTAATATTCACTGCACTGGCGGCAGCTGATTGGCCGGCGGGACCACGTGATGCGGAGTGTCTCGCTCCGCATCACGTGGTCCCGCTGGCCAATCAGCGCCACTCTGGGAGACATTATAGGAATCGAGCCGCCGAACGCGGCTCACTCTACCGTCGGCTTTTGCAGCACCATACGTTGTGTTAGGTGCACGTTATGCGACCTCAACGTGGCACCTAACACAACGTCTTGGTGTGCAAGAAGCCTAAGGGTAAAATTATCACTGACGGTAATGAAAAATCCAGTGAGTGTCGACTCATAAAAATGGCTATGAGGATTATTTTTCTCAACTCTAATGCTGCATACACACTTGAGATAAGTCTCTGGAAAAGGCAAGATCACAACCAATTTTACCCCATTCCATGTAGTATGAGAGCCATACTCTACACAGTCTATTCTATGGCGCTGCACTCCCCATCAGATAAAATCTTTGCAAGATGCTGCACACAAAGATGCCCTTACACACTCAAAAGATTATTATCTGCAAAAGATCTCTTCCTGCAATAGATCCATTCCTGCAAAATGCATTCCTGCAGATCCATTCCTGCAGATCCTCATACACACCTTGTTTAACAGACTTCATCTGCATATCTGGCAATCATCTGCAGATCTGAAAATCCATCCTGGTGGATCTGATCTGCAGATGATCTGCAGATTATTGCCTGCTAAACAAGGTGTGTATGATGATCTGCAGATCTCATAGACTATGAATGCATTTTGAAGGAATGGATCTATTGCAGGAAGAGATCTTTTGCAGATAATGATCTTTTGAATGTGTACGGGCATCTTTGTGTGCAGCATCTTGCAAAGATTTTATCTGATGGGGAGTGCAGCTCCATAGAATAGACTGTGAAGGTATGGCTCTCATACTACATGGAATGGGGTATAATTGGTCTGTGATCTTGCCTTTTCCAGAGACTTTTATCTCAAGTGTGTATGCAGCATAAGGCCTCAAACCCACTAGAAGCCTTTTCTAAGCGCTAGTGATTTGAAAAGCTCTTGCTAATGTAATGCTATGAAGAATTTTTATAAAATCACATCGCTCAAACAGGAACACACCCATAGCATTACATTAGCAAGAGCTTTTCAAACCACAAGCGCTTAGAAATTGCTTAGTAATGTACTGCTAGTGGGTTCTAGGCCTAAAATACTGTCATTTTTACATTGGCACAGAAAAATGGCACATTTCTCATTTGTATTTCCTCCCCCAACCTATTGTCATTCCACCCATTTTGGTTCTTTGTGGATCAGTAGTGTTACAGGAAGGTTCAGTCCTTCTCACAAAGGAACCACATTCACACTATCAGATGAGGTAGAATCCTGTTCCTCTCTCCGGCTGTTGAAGAACGATTAGTGTAAGACAGCATAACACTAAATGATGTACTGCAGTTTTTTGGATAACTGTTGCAGGATCTGTTGGAAACTATATTATAAGACACAATATTCTATTGGCGTCCAGTTGGAACATATAGAAAGCTGTACTGTAACAATCCACTGTCTGGAGTTACACTTTAACAACACTATATTGCTATAGGATCATTAGAATTCAGCATAATGTGGGAGACCTTAATACTGGTGTAAAGCATATTGCAGTCATATTTTGCTCATCTGTGATTTTTAATCTTTCTAGCAAATAAAATCAACCTATTTTGTGCCCGACAATCTATTCTACCCCCAGCCTCGAAGTTGCACGGTGACTACAATTTCAGGACAAATGTTTATGTGGTGAACAAAAGCATGCTGGCTTTGTCACACCAGGCCGTTTGACAAAGCCGGTCAAGCATTTGTTTCTTGTATTGAGCATCCGGTATTTTAGTGCTGACTAAGAACATCTTGTTGTTGACGGCATAGAACCCACAGGGAAGACTAACAGTGTGAGCCTTTCAAAGTCAGAATTGGGATGTTGCCAGGCCGCTCCATGGCACGTTTGACCTTTTGCTGGCAAATCCTTATAAAGCTGAAACTTTTGAACAGGAAACACTGTATATCTACTGCAGGAAACAGAAGCGTCAGGCATAGGGAATATTGCTGTAAATGTGTTCCATGAAAGGTGATGAAGTGTCGGATTTCTTAATTCTATATTCTGAAATATTTACGTTTGTTCCCAGATATATTTGTCCTAAATATAATCAAAACTGTTTTCTCTAGGGATCATGTAGACAGTATAATAAGCAGTTTAGTTACACCTGTGTAGCCACGTCAAGTATTTAAAAGTATCCCCATAGTTATATTAGCTGTTGCATTACTCTGGCAAACACCTTGTTTCTCTCGCTTTCAATCCATTTTGAAAGATCACAGGAGCCTTCTTTGTTTTGCCCTAAAGTTATAGTACCCATACACCATTAGATGTTCCCAACAGACTTCACAAAATAAGGTGTGAAACTGTCTCCCTTGTGGTGATGGGTTAATTAAATCTGTTCACTATGTCCTGTCCTGATAGATGGGGGGGATAAAATAAATTAATGAACATAGATTGGGGTAGGCTTTTCTAATCTCAGTTACTGCTGTTGGGAGTGCATTGGGGGGGGGGGGGGGCTGACGACGATGACATTGTAGTGGATAAACAACGATCAATCACTTGAGTGCCACCTAGGTGCCTTTCTATAGCTCTTGCTGTTGCAAGATGGTTGAGCAGGTTCTCTCCCATAGTATATTGTTTTTCAAGGTTACCATCTTTGTATCTCTCAGTCAAACTCTGGGTTTCTTTATTTCTCCAAATTGCAGGCATTAAGGTGGCCAATTACATGTGTCGAAGATCAACTAACAAGAAGTAAACTTGAATATTTGAATCTTCTACGTGTTCTACCACTCTGCATGGTTAGATGTTAGACAAGATTTCAGCAGAAAACTTTAATAATATTGATCTTGCTACTCTAGCTGCAAGTTTTTGTAATACTGATGCAAAACAAAGCTATTCAGATCCTCCATGGCATGCTGCTGCCCTCGACCACCCCTCTCCTCCTAGCAGGATCGATCAGCATAAAGGTGGCCCCTAATCAGCCAATCTTTTTCATCCAATTTTACCAAATCTATGTAGTGTAAGGGTAAATTGATTGGATAATCTAGGAAGTTCCCTTATATTACATAAAAGTGGTAATATTGGATGAAAAAGATTGGATCGTTGGTTGCCACCATAGATTCAGCATTTCTGATCTATATACAATCAATATGTTGATAGTAATATATATTGATTGATTGTGCCATCGTTTCAATAGATTTTCATTAGACGTTTATATGGAGTCTAATCTGTTAAAGTAATTGAATAGTTTTTTATGACCATCTTTAGTGAGAAAGCTGAACAGAGTCTTCACGTTATTCTGAAGTTTTTCTGCTGATTTACTTTTAAAGGAAAAGCAAAACGTACTAGGCATAAGTTACAAATGTTGTTCCCATTTAATCCCCAGTCCAGTGACACTTCATGGAATTCTTCATTACCTGCTGGTTACGTGTTGTCGTCTGTGTAAGCCCCTGCAGACAAGAAGGAAAACAGAGAGGAAATAATCCTCGTTTCGGTAGGCCAAATGATTATTTCAGTGTTTGTTAGAGGTTTGTCATATTATTAGGAAGTGAAACCTGTATTGTAAGAATTTGGCACAGTAAACTGCTGCCACCCACTGGGAAATGTTCCAGCTGGCACCATTCACAGCATGACTACTCTTAACAAGGAGGAAAGCTCCCATCACACTTATTTTGGCAGCAGTTTCCGGAGAACTCTCTGTAGTCTTTACCATGACTGAAAGCAGAATATAGCACTTCTTGAATTGGATGTGGTCTAGATGTCATGTTTGAATTTGTTTTCTGAGTTTTGTTGGTGAGCATGTTTGGATTCAAAATAGGCATGACCAAGAATGTTAGGAAGTCAGTAGCATCCTTTTGTAGACTTTTCTTCAGCATGTTGTAAGCCTGACACCATTGCTGTGATCATATACCGCACAAGAGTCCACGAGAATGGTAAAAAAAACAAATTGTTCACAGCCACCTAGACGAAAGTTTTTGATTCTGGAGAAGCTTTCATTTCTAAATGAAGCACCATTGATTAGTCATGAACCATAAGGTCACCTCAAGGCTCAATGAGGCAACATGTGTATTAAACAGACAGACAAATGACAGCGCTCAAGGTTGCACCTGGAGTGTAAACCAACAGAGTTAATGCAGAGCCCCTCTGGGACTAAATACATGCCTTTAATACAAAACCGATGCAAATTATGTGCTAATTCTAATCTAAAATGTGTTTTGTTTTTTTTGTTTGTTTGTTTTTTAAGTAAATTTGAAGCAATGAATGCAGCTAGCCGCTAGTATACCTACGTTCAATTTGCACAGCGGGAGACATAGCAGCGCTTTCAAACAAAACTTATACCTGAATGATTTATCTGCATTGATGTGCAGAGCTCTAATAACTGGACTATATTACACACCTAGCACTCACTACAGGCAAAGGGGGGTGTTGGCTTCAGTGATGTGTGTACAGATTACCTAATAGATTTCCCCACGAAGGTGACGAACCCCCTCGGAAGACCTTATCACTAGTCTAGCATTAAAAACATAATAATCCTCGTGCTGCTAATCATAAATGGTATACACATTTCATCAAGCAAACAGACAGACAAATGACAGTGCTCGAGGTTGCACCTGGAATGTAAACCAACAGTGGCAATGCAGAGCCCCTCTGGGACTAAATACATGCCTTGAATGCAAAACGGATGCAAATTATGTGCTAATTCTAATCTAAAAAATGTTATATTCTCACTCTGCCTGCTAAATAGCCTTTTCCATTGCCAATAGAAAATAAAGCTTCTTCAGCAACACTGGATGTTGTAAAGAATTATACAGAGCTGCAATAACCAAATTATAATTTAAGAAAATCTAAACTGTTAATAGAGCTGCATGAAAAGTTTGCCAAATATTTTTGATATAACTAACATTTTTACTTTCCTATTAGGCCCTATTCATAGTGGTCAGTTACGCTGCAGAATAATTGTGCATATACACGCTCTGCCCATATAGTTCACAGTTTTTCGTTGTAAATGATCATATTATTCTAACTCACTGCATGCAGTCTTTGTATCTCTACGCCGTGTCCATTGCAGTTAACCCTCATTATAACGCGTGTGTTATATAGCTGACCACTGTGAACCTAGCCTCAATGTTTCCATAAATGCTATTCTTAGATTACATTAGCGGTTTAATTTCTACCTCTGGATATCATTTTGGGCATAGAACCCCACCCCTTTTTTTTTTTTATTTTGGGAAAAATCTACCATCTGGCAAAAACAGCTTCGCAAGTTTTGCAAGCCAAGGCCTTGTTTCCATTCTTGTGTTTTGTTAGCGCAAAATGAAAAAAGTGCTAATGAAAGTTAATTGTTTTTGTCCATTAAATGTGAAATTTTGTTCATGTTCTACTGTACATCCCCCTCAAAAAACAAAACAAAAACCACAGCCCACAGCCTTTTCTGCATGCCTAAAAACTTGCACATTTTTCTTTTTGTGTGTGAATTTGCATGCAAGTTCTCACACGTAGAAAGCAAGCCTTTAGTGAAATTCTAGGCTTAGTCCTACAAAGGTTAATGCGGTATATCCTTTTTCCGCATGGAATTTTAAGTATACAGGTCGTTAGTGGGATACATATGTTCCAATACAAATGGCATGCATGTCACAATGATGTCACTTTTACATTGAATGAGAGCCTGTCAGAGCTGTGTGGGATGTTTTCGGCAGTTTATAACACTGGGGGACAGAGGGGAACACTGGAGACATAGGATTACAGAGTGGGGGGACAGAACAACACTTTAGGCACAGGCAGGTACAATGTTTTGACTTGCATACAAATGTAACTTGAGAACAAACCTATAGTCCCCATCTCCTATGTTAACCAGGAGGACTACCTGTACCAGGTTTGACTGATAGTTGTCCTCTCTATTTCTGTCTGGAAACAATGGGGGGTGTTCAGTTCACTCATTCCATCTTCCTAAAGCTGCATACATAGTCAGATTTTTATTGGACAGGAAGAGCTGGTTTTATTTTAACAATACTAAGATGATTGAGCTCATCACATTTACACACACTTAAATCTTAAAGAGGAACTCCAGTGAAAATAATGTAATAAAAAAAGTGCTTCATTTTTACAATAATTATGTATAAATGATTTAGTCAGTGTTTGCTCATTGTAAAATCTTTCCTCTCCCTGATTTACATTCTGACATTTATTACATGGTGACATTTTTACTGTGGGCAGGTTATGTAGCTGCTGCTAGCTGTTTTGGCTGTTAGAGACAGCTGTAAACAGCTAATTACTGTCTGTGAACCTTGTTACATTGTAACAAATTGCCAAAAGTACCGTGGTCCCAGAGCTTCTTGTGGGAGGGGTTTCAGCAGTCATACAGTGCCCCCTGATGGTCTGTTTGTGAAAAGCAATATATTTCTCATGTAAAAGGGCGTATCAGCTACTGATTGGAATAAAGTTCAATTCCTGGTTGGAGTTTCTCTTTAAAGATCCTTTAGATCCCCTTTAAACCACATTTCATTCAGTAACAACGGAAGTAGTGTTTTGAAGCCTGTTATTATTATTATAAGAAGATTTGTAGTAGAGCGTATGATGTTATTTAAAGGTTTTCTGCATTGTTTCCACTCCGCTGTGACCTTTTTTGTAGCGCATCGCTAGAGAATAGAATGCAGTTTTTATCGTTCTATAAATGAGAACGCTGAAGCACCTAGACTGTCACACTGGTGATTTGTAGGAAAAATCCCTAGTTAATTGCACTCAAGGCCTCAGAGATTGACTCATTACTTTGCTTTCTAACCCTTAATATGAAGCTATGCTGTAATAAGTCCTTTACTGTCATCAAACTGTTACTGTACAAACACATGCCACTGTAGGACCACTTGTCTTTTTACATGTGCATATAATGAAGGCTCTGATTGAAAAGTGTGCCAGATATAAACCATATTGAAGTTATTTCGTACAATAGCTACCAGTATGACGTACAATTAAACTACTTCATATAGTAAAATATCTTTAATACTTGTTGTTTTACTATAACCTAACCTCTCCCTACTCAACAGAACCCTGCCTAACCTGGTGCCTGCCTAACCCTAAGACACTCCCTCCCCCCCCCCCCCCCCATGCTGCCCAACCCGAAGACCACCCGATGGTGGTTAACCCTAAACACCCCCCCCCCCCCCCCCCGGAGGTGCCTAACCCTAAGACTGCTCTGGTCACCGATGACTGCTACACATGCCTCAGTCAGCCAGTCCTCTGTTTTAATGATACACAGAGACGCATGAAATACCATGATTTCAGTATAGAAAGATGAAGAAAGCTTCTTCTGCATGTGTGCGCTATTATTTTGCTGATATGTACAGCAGACCTTTTAGCTTAAAACCAATGCTTTTTTACAGAAGATGTCCATCTAGGCATATATGGTGTCATAAATAATACACTTCATCTTCTCCTACATTTTCCAGGCATTCTGTGAAGACTACACTACACATAACACATGCTCCCCCCAACACATTAATGTCTTTATGTAATACCGCTGGCATATTGCTTCATACTTGAGTGCAGCATGAGAGCCTGATGAGAAGCAAGTGCATCTTCTCTGACACACCCTTTCCCAAGTGGCATGTAAAGTGGGTATTTGACTTTACTAGGGCACAGTGTGATTAAGGTGTCTGAGAAGCAGTGGCATGGAGCCACACAGCTGATTTTAATGAGAGTAGTCATACAGCTAAACAAGTCTATTTAAAGGTGCATTGCCAGCTGGGACTAGAGTGAACCAATGTAGGTGAAACATGCAGTGGGTTAATCAGTTTAGCACCTGCTATCCTGTTTATTGAGCTTTTCTCATCTTCTACTAAACATACTTTCACTCTCTCTTGTTTTTTATGGCATGAAACTTCTCAGGTATATAGTTATTATGCAGACAATTTAATTGAAGCACGTAAACAGAAGTGGGAGGTGTAATGATAAAAATGGGTGCGGTTTGACTTTAACGAAGACAAGACTATTACCATTAATTGGACTTGTCATATGTTTGACACTGTTAGAAATAGTTTTGAGCAATATATAGATCTGCTTCTTAAATATGATGAATCAAGACTATCATACATAAGGTGGATCTAGTTTTAAGTTATTGAAAAAATAGAAAAGACTACAACAACAAAAACATTTGTAAAATGCTTTATTCCCATAAGACCAAACAAACAAAAAAAAACGCCCTCCCTGTACATGGGTACATGGGTCTTGGACCGGTTCAGTTAATGTTTGTGCCTCAACTTGCAGAACGTACGACATACTCATTGCTGATAACATACACATGTTAAGTGAGCAGTGGGCTTTTTGAAGTCCTGTGTGTGTGTGTGTGTGTGTGTGTGTGTGTGTGTGTGTGTGTGTGTGTGTGTGTGTGTGTGTGTGTGTGTGTGTGTGTGTGTGTGTGTGTGTGTGTGTGTGTGTGTGTGTGTGTGTGTGTGTGTGTGTGTGTGTGTGTGTGTGTGTTGGGGAGGAAGTGTAGTTTAGTAAGAGAATGTGAAGCTTGTGCTTTGGAAGACGGGATTCCAAGAGTCTATAGACATGACACTTGGTGAACAGGTAAGGATCCAAATAACCAAAGGTTATTACACTACAAGCTGTTGACTATATTTGCATCCAGTTAAAAGGCAAGTTGCGCCATGCTTTGTGTGCCTAAAGGTGCGTACACATGCTCTACCAGTGGCAACGATGCACTACCAGCGGCTGAACGTCCGCTGGGCGGATGTTCAGCCAACAGTAGTGCATGTGTACTCGCTGTCGGCGGACTGATAAGGCTGTTTCTGAACAATTCGCTCAGCGATCCATTTCGTCCGATCCTGTCGATCGCTCGTGGATAGGGAGCGCGTCGCTAGCGGCGTTCGATTGCCCGACGACCGACGCAATAGAGCCGCATACATTACCTGCTCCGCCGGCGCGACTACCCCCGGTCACCGCTGCTCCGTGTCCGCGCTGGTCTCCGGCATGCTTCAGTTCCTCCTGCCCGGAAGGATGTTTAAACAGTAGAGGGTGCTCTACTGTTTAAACTTCCTGCCGGGCAGGAAGAAGCAAAGCATGCCGGACCTGGAGACCAGAGCGCAGACAGAGCAGCGGTGACCGGGAGGACTCATGCCGGCTGAGCAGGTAATGTATGCGGGGGGGAGCAGCAGCAGCACCACAACAGATTGTGAACGGTTTCAGGCTGAAATCGGTTCACAATCGGTTTGCAGTAAAAGTAGCCATACGATCCCTCTCTGATCAGATTTGATCAGAGAGGGATCTATCTGTTGGTCGAATCTGATGGCAAATCGACCAGTGTATGGCTACCTTTACAGTTTTATGTTGGCCTACTAAATGAGCTAATATTAATTTCAGATCAACAAATCATAATTGACCAAAAGCAAAATGATCAGGTTGTCTCATTCTTGGAAATGAATTCTTCTGATAGCCAATCTAAAAACATCAATAAACAATTGCATCAGGAAATACTGCTAAAGGTTGATCGGTTGTGTGCGTGTTGCTCTGTATAGATGTAAGTCGATAACTTGGGAAAAGCAAGTGTATACATGTTTGTTGCTTGGTATTCTCAGCCATTTGGCCCCGATTGCCTCATGTACCGGGTTCTGGTAAGCTGTAGCATACAACCTATAATCAGGCAGTTTTGGTGTTCTATATGTACGTTGTCTATGAATTACTAGTAGCCTTATCACTGCAGTGTTTGTGTCTGTGACATGATGTGAGCATGAGCTTCCTTACAGTCAGCTGCCGTAGTAAAAGCATCCATGGCACGAGCTGTCACGTCACTTTCTGCTGTCATTAGCTGAGTGGATATTTGAGACTAATTAGTATAAAGGAAATGGAGGTCCAGTGTTCTCTTTCATTGGGCTAATTTCCAAGGCCAGGCTTATAAGGTTTACGAATCAAGTCTAATTCTATTTCTAGCTGTACTTCTTATAATGAAGGCTGCATTTAGTCTAGGTAAAGAAAAAAAGATAGGGCTGGATTAGCCGTAGGATAGAAACCGGTTTGTTTTCACTGCTGGTGCCTTTTTTAAATTTGATGAGATAAACAATTGTATCCAAAGAAATTATCCTAAGTAGGACTTTTACCATATTCTCATCTTTGGTTTTAAAGTTTAAATCCAGGCTAGCATGTCAAAAACAGGTTTTCTTAGAAAATAAAACATACAAAATAGATTAAAGAAATAGCATTGTTCCTTTCTTCCTGAGCTTATTAACCTGCTGTCCCCAGTGCAAGCTGGTATTCCCCACTGCATTTGGAACCCATTAACACCAGTACTAGCCCACATGGTCTATAATATTGGGAACATATTAGGGGCAACAATGATTCCTTCCCATTGCAAACCACTCTTAAGTGTTATAAACTGTGCCCAAAAGTAAGGGTACCAATCCCTATGCCTTTGGAGGTAGGCGGGTAGGGCGATCCCCAGATATCTGCCTCTTTCAAGGTACCCTACTGTGTATACTGTAAATGCACCAGCACAGATTCACTTAGTGAAAGTGAATTTCCCCACATTTTCACAAGCTAACACCCCCCCCCCCCCCCATATGCATGTGCATGGCTGTTTTGTTGCTTGGGAAATGTGCAAGGGCTTGTCTGAATGAACATTGGGGCTGTGCTCCTCTTCAGACATGACAGCTGCCGCCCTGCACCTGTGCGAGACCACACCTGTGCAGTAAGGCTGATCCGCTCGTGCACAATCCGCTCCATGCTACTGCGCAGGCGTGGTTTGTTCGTGTGGATGCAGCATGGCTGTTTGTACCAGAAGAGGCACATGGCCCCACTGCCTCGGGAGGATCCAGGGGCTACCCTCTCCTTAGGTTAGTATTTAATTTTTCACCAGAGCTTCACCTCAGGTTTCCTTTAAAGGGAACCAGAGACGAAGCACTCATGTATTTTACAATATATCAATGGGAACATCACAGTAAACATCTACCCTGCTCTCTGTTTCATTCTTCTCTAAATCAGCCTGTTATCAGCCCTGATAAGAATCCCTGACTGAGCATCATTCAGTCTAGCTTTTCCTGGAATGATTATAGCGGAGCCAGTCTTCTGTGATGTCTTTTCAAGCCCAAGTCTGCCCCCTTGTGGCTCTGCTTTGCTGCTATTTATCTTCGAAGCAGCAAAGCAGAGCCACAAGGGGGCGGGCTTGGGCTTGAAAAGACATCACAGAAGACTGACTCCGCTATAATCATTCCGGGGGAGGGAAGCTAGACTGAATGCTCAGTCAGGGATTCTTATCAGGGCTGATAACAGGCAGATTTAGCAGAGAATAATGAAACGGAGAGCAGGGTAGGTGTTTACTGTCATGTTCCCATTGATATGTATGTGTGTATGTATGCATACATGCATACGGGTGCTTCATCTCTGGTTCTCTTTAAAAGTTTTACCATCTTGAATTTGCCATCAGGGGATTGTTAACATTGGCACAGAAATGTTATGGCCTCTAATTAGTTGTCGGGGAGCAATTTCTTCACTAGGACTTCATCCTCACCTGCACAGATTCCGATTTAAGAAAGTCATTGGGAACCGTGCTTAAAAAGAAAAAGCCAGATACTTACCCAAGGAGAGGTAAGGCTAATGAGCCTTCCCTCTTCACTCCTGGTGCCCGTTTCAGCGCAGGTTCCCCCGTAGCAGCATTCAACCAATTTGGTCAAATGCTGCTGTCTCCCCCACCAAAGGGAGGCTTGGGAAGTCTTCGGGAGCCTGAGTGCTGCTGAAGATGGGCACGCATGAACGCTTCCCAAGTCTCCCTTTGGTGGCGGAGACAGCAGCATTTGACTAAATTGGTTGAATGCTGCTATGGGGGAACCTGCGCTGAAACGGGCACCAGGAGAGAAGAGGGAAGGCTCATTAGACACAGCCTTCCCTCTCCTTAGGTACCGTAAGTATCTGGCTTTTCTTTTAAGGCACAAATCCCAATTGCTTTAACTATTACATTTAAAAAAAGACAGGCAAACGTGTAATGTGTAAACAGCATTGGTACTGTTGCACAAGTTTATTTTATCATGCTACATGTAATCATTACACTTTTAAAATTAATTTGTTTTGAGCCATTTGTAATTGAATACTGTAATTATTTCAGAGAACTCATGTATAATTTATTTTTGAGAATAGAATACAGGAGAAGAGCCGTATTCTTTAACTACTGAAATCTATATATAAAAAAAAATCCTAGGTATGATATTCTGTTGCCTAAAAGCAGCCAATCACAAGTGAGAAAGCAATGACCAATAATGTAATTGATGAGTAACACTAAGGGCTTTTTACACTACGAGTGCAGCTGTGCCATGGCTTTCCACTTGGCTCTACAGCCGCCCACAGTGGTGCAATTCTATAGAGGTAAAGGGGGTGCCACGTTTTGAAATGTAGTAGTGCGTATTTCTGCCACAGTAAATAGAGCCCTAATGTTTCCCTTTCTAGGTATTATTATAGATCTTTAAACACATGCTTCAGTAATTCAACCTTAATTCTTTGGAAGCCCAACTTCAGAACAACAGTTTGTAAGCTTTGGGTAGCGTATAAAGGGCTTGTAAACTCTCTTCTGGTTTTGGAATGTTTCTCTCTTGAGAGAATTTAATTTACTCTCTACCCTCACAGGAAGTGATTACTTTTCTCCAATAGTAGATGGTAATACAAAAATGGTGCGGTGAATCCCTGTAAAGTTCTTGTGTATCCCATTTCCTGGTTCTAAGAGCACCAGCCACGAAAGTGACTGAGACCAAAGATGAGATGAAAAGACCTTCCCAAGGTGACAGTCAGCGTGCGTGCGTGCGTGCGTGCGTGCGTTTTACCACTTGGATCTTTGAGGTTTTCTGAACACTATTTTTTTTTTTTTTTTTTTTTTTAGGTTTTAACTTTTTAAATCCATTGTATAAAAAAAAAAGTCTTCTTTCCAAAGAATGATTAGTTTACTAAAATAGCACAGCAATGCCTATGGAAAAACACAGCTGCTTTTTTCTTGTCCTGAAGAGCTGTTTCTTTAGGCAAAGCGAGGGTAACTCTAAACAGAAGTCCACATCTGCGCTGTTTTTCTGTTTATACAAATGTATGGGAATAAAGACAAAAATGGATTTCCCTGAACCCAACATCCTGCTAAAAACCTCAGATTATACTTCCTGTGCAGAACTATGATGTTACGCTTGTCAAAATGCTACGGACAGTAAAAATGCTGGAATGTGTTTTGTTAATGCTGACATGTCCCCTATTAGTTTACATTACATGCAATGTTAGGTGATGCTTCATCATACACTATGGGGTTAAAGCAGACCAGAAATCATAACAAAGATTGTTAGGATTTGTTACTGTGCAAAATTATGTAAATTACGTTTTGCTGTAACACTGGCTTGATGTCTAGATGTGCACGTTTTTCATAATGTGTGTGTGTGTGTGTGTATATATGTGGAATTCATTGTGGCTTTGGCTTTTTACATAACAGAAAATATATGTATGGGGAAAATGGATTCTTGCAACAGGAGAGGAGACATTCTTACTATATTTTTTCTTAAAATAGGAAATGTGCATAAAGTTCAGGTCCACCTTCAGTGCATGTTTTTCTTCCTCCCACATCCCGAAAACATACACACAAGTGAATTGGCTTCCCCCTAACTTTGGCCCCAGACTACGATACATAAATAGATCTATGACTGTAGTAGGGATTAGATTGTGAGCCTCTTTGAGGGATAGTTAGTGACAAAACTCTGTACGACACTGCAAAAGATGTTGGTGCTATATTAAAGGAATACTGTAGGGGGGGTCGGGGGAAAATGAGTTGAAGTTACCCAGGGCTTCTAATGGTCTCCCGCAGACATCCTGTGCCCGCGCAGCCACTCCCCAATGCTTTGGCCCCGCCTCTGGTTCACTTCTGGAATTTCAGACTTTAAAGTCTGCAAACTACTGCACCTGCGTTGCCGTGTCCTCACTCCCGCTGATGGCACCAGGAGCGTACTGCGTAGTCCCAGTATGGTCTGTGCCTGCGCCATGGATAGGAGTAGAACATACAAACTCCGCGCACATATAGCCTGTCTAAGTTTAAAATCGGGGATCCAGCTATCCACTACGCCACCACACTGCCCATGACATAGCCTAGGTTAAACATTGCTGGGAAGGTGGGGTTATATACCAATATACACCAATACATAGATATGAAAAGCATTTCTGATGTGGAAAGCAGGATAATTAAGGTTTAAATTGGGTATTCTGAATAACTTACGGTAATACGTTGTTCTATATAATTATGGGTCCTCCGTAAACTAAATTGAGGAGATTTGTTTGAGCGCTTCTTTTCTTCATGGGGTCTGAAAGATGTGAAAAGCATGTCCTGTGACAAAACTCAGGGGAAGATTTGATGAATCGGGGCCATGGTTTCCTTTCTCTCTCCTTATTTATTGGTTGATGACGTCACACCTTTTCAATTGTGGTTGACAATTGGAGCTACGTTTTGTGGTAGATGTGCCCATTTTCGTGGAAAGAATCAATTGCTTCATAATTGTTATGCCTTTTAAAGCCTAATTAAGTCTAATTTTATTTTTAGCATTTGCAGTACCCTTTAATCATCCATTTTGCTGTCTGAGTTTGATTGCTATTGGCAAGAGTTGCTAACATGAAAGTACATGTAGGGGTGGAAGTATTTAAGTTTTTAATGACATCAGCTGTTCCATAGAGGAATTCCTCCCAGTGTTGCGGCATTGGGCTGAGCTAAGCCTTATAGATGCACACGATTATATTCAACTGTTCTAAAAGTGTTCAGGCTGTGTTATGACAGCATATCCGTGCCTTGTGTGACAGGACTAAATTATACAAGTGAATTGCATTTGGAAAATTTTTTGATTTTCTTAATACGCTTTAAAATGCTCTCATATGTAGATTTTATTATTCAATATTCTGAGGTTGTCTTTCAACACACTGATGGTAAGCATGTGTGGCACCCACATCAGTGCTTACACATTGTTCTTATTGACTTTGATGGTCAGAAGTCCGTTCCTCATGGATTGGAAAACCGTGCATGGCAGACAAAAGCGATGCAAACTATTTAATCTGGTCTCTAGATTGAGGTAATACACATTCACTGACGATGCAACGGAACTGTTGCGCAACACTAGGATAATGAGCATCTATATACATAGTAATTTATGCGAATGTCAGGTACCATACATGTGGATTGTTGGTTGCAGCATGCATTCAACATTGCCTTTACTGAGTGCAGCATCTCAAGGACCTTGGAACTTGCAGGGTTTCTGTTTTTGGTTTTGTTTTTTTAAAGTTTTCAGCTGTCCTCATAAATACTCCACTTTAGCAACTGAATTGCATTTCTAATTGCAATTGCTGTCTGAATACCATGAAAATGCTGTTTTACTGTAATCGGTTGTTCCACTGTTTCAAGATTCTTTGTAAGCGGTCACAGCTATTGTGGTCAGGATGCTTACAATGGTTCCTGAAGCCTCTGATTCTACATTTCCTCTATGGGGTTGTCACGAGTTAATCTAAAGCTAGACATGTTAAAGGATCAATATCTACCTCATATAATTCATTTAGCATTTTGTCAGTAGGTATTAAGCCTTGTACACGTGCCTGACTTAAGTCGACTGAGGCAGCCGATAACGAATGCTTCAGCCGACAATCAGGCGTGTGGGCAACAGCTGGCTGCCCCAAGCCCCCCCCCCCCCCCACACACACACACACACACACACACACACACACACTTGCCACGTGACCTTACCCATGCGCAGCTCGTCACACACACACACACACACACACACACACACACACACACACACACACACACACACACACCGGTGCTAACTGTTAGCACGGCTTTTAGCGTGTTTTCGCGTGAAAAACCTTTTCGCCCACAAATTTGCGCAATGTGAATTTATCGTGCGAGCGTTAAACGCGTGAACGCAAATTTTTGCCCACAAAGCGTTATCACGTGAAATTTCGCGCAAAGCACTTTTCACAACGTGCTAATAGTTAGCACCGTTTTTGTGAATCAAGCCCACACACAGCATGTAAGCCACACTGCTGACACGTGGTGCCCCGCCCAGAGATTTTGCCCAAGGTGAACAGGTCCTGATCCCTGACAGGGGACTTCCACCAATGGTTTGTACGCATCTTTAGATCAGATCAAAGTTGAGATCTGTTATAATAATCCTCTTACTACAGCCGCAAGCTTTGTACTACAGTACTTGCTGCGGTAAAAACTTAGCTCTCATCGCTATGGAGAGTGCTTCCACCAGTGCCCCATTTATTTCCCTCAGCCCTGCACTCTGGCCCACTCGGTCTCCCACAGAACAGCCCATCTTCAACAGGACGATTGAACATTGGGAAGGGATGTATAATGTTCCCAGCATAGGTTGTCACTAGTTAAATGAAAGACAAGGTCACATTCCGCTGGATATGCACGATGGTTGTCAGTCCTGCACTACTTTTATTTCTGATGGGTACAGGAACATGACCAAAAGGAATGTTTTATTTTCTACTTGATGTAGGGACCCACTTAAAAAAAAAAATACTAAGCTATAATACAGAAATTGCCTTTTACAGATTTAGACTATGTATATTGTTTTTTTAACCACAAGTTCACACTTGAACAGTTCCCGTACGGAGCCCTGTTTTGCTGAGCAGGTTCTGGGAGATGAATACCTGCAGCCAAGGTCAGATATGTGCTTTGCATAAAGAGGGTATGTTATGGCTAATTTACACACCCCTCTCTAGAATGGGCTAATGGTACCCTGGTCAGATGGCACACAGTCTTCCTTACAGATCAACATGACGACTTAGAATCTGAGGTGTGAGGAACTGGGGAACAGGCATTTAAAGGGAACCTTAACTGAGAGGGATATGAATGTTTCCTTTTAAACAATACCAGTTGCCTGGCAGTCTTGCTGATCTCTTTGCTTTCAGTAGTGGCTGAATAACACCTGAAACAAGCATGCAGCTAATCCAGTCTGACTTCAGTCAGAGCACCTGATCTGCATGCTTGTTCAGGGGCTGTGGCCAAAAGTATTAGAGACACAGGATCAGCAGGAGAGTCAGGCAGCTGGTATTTTAAAAGGAAAAATCCATATCCTTCTCAGTTTAGGTTCTCTTTAAGGCATTCCTTGTCATTGTACAGTAATAAAAGAGAATTCTTCTAACCTGCAAATCTCCACCAGAAGAGGCAGTGTAAACGGTGCAAATCAATTAAAGCCTGTTACAGTGATCAGTTAGCTGCTGGTCATTTGATTTGCATGAAGTGGCTTCCCTTTCCTGGTCTTGGATTTGCAGTCATTGGTTCAGTAGAGATATGCATGTTAGGACATGTATGTTTATGGTGGACCCTAGTAATGATGACTATCTTGCACATACATAAATATTCAGGATTATTTGTATCTGTTCCTGTAGAGAGGGATGTTTTGGGAAGACCACTCTGCTGTTGTATCTTAATGAAGATTGGCTCACGGGTGATTGAATTGTAGCCACCCCAGTACTGACCACTACTGTGTCTGCAGTGATAAACAAAAAAATAAGACATTAATAAGTTATTTTCACTGACCATTATAAAATCTTTCTTCACCTCGATTTACATTCTGAAATTAATCACAGGTGGTGATGTCTTTAGTTCTGTCAAGTGCCGCTCTTCTGAATATTTGATTGTGAGACATCCGAAGCCAGTGAAAATAATGCCTGGTCTCCCAGAATGCTCTGGGAGGAGAGTTCCACATACCTAAACAGCCTAGGCAAAGCATCACTGGGAGGGCGGGGCTACATATCAATATACTGCAACATATAGGTATAGGAAGGGATTCTAATGCTGAAACCATTACTGTAAAAGTGGGTATCCTGAATAATTTATAGCATTCTACAATATGTGCTTCTTTAAATGCTGTTTTAGTGTTGAGTGTAGTAAAATGTAAGCACTTGGTTCCTTGTATGGCATGCCTATGATAAATAACCTGTGTACAGCACACACAGATGCTCCTACTACCTGAAAAAACATAGACGGTAGTTTATACCTCCTGTGGTTCCCGGGGGATATGATTTGAGACATTCATTATAAGCAAGATTTGTTGTTTCATTCTTATTCCTGATAACAGGTGTGCTATTGTTGGAGCCAGCTGTCAGGAGACTAATAATTGGGCCTAATTAGAATTAACTGGTTTGACTGGATACATGAAAAGGATAATCAAAGCAGTAAAAAATGTCGAGGCTGGCACTCCTGTATGTGTTGACTTGTTTATGCAATAATCCTCCTGATTGATGGTCTCTACTTTATGGAGGCTGATGGGAAAAGTACCTTCTCTGGAATTGCCTGGTTTGTATGTCAGTTGTGACTTCATTTTATCAGAATGAATGGGCCAATGAATCTGGTCATATACACTAGATGAGGGCCTCCATACTTAGACTGCCAACTGCTACCATAATAATGGCTGCCAATCAGCCATGAGATTACCTGTTTCGCCAAGAATGTGAGAGGGGGAATTGTATGTCCAATCTAGGCAATTGTTCCCTGTGAGATATGCAGTGTGGGAAGCTGGATGGCTGCATCTGTGCCCTTCTCCATGTATTTCTCCCAAGAATAAACTCCTGCATGTAAAAGCCTGATCGATAGTCTGATCATATATTCAGACACTATTGTCCCATTCAGCAATTTGCAGTTGAATTGAATGGCTGTAGTAATATACATGTATGAGCTTGCCACTGACGGCTTAGTAATTTCGTCACGGAATCTGCAAGCAGTGAGCAGTGTAGTGTGAATGTTGGTAACATCACTCAACACCCCCCCCCCCCCCCCCCCCAAGATATCAACACACCTCTACCCTCCATACTGTAGATAAAAGAAAATGGATGATTGCATTAAGATCAGATTGTATAGTGTATGGCCATTAGGCAAGTCTCTTGTTGAATCGTCTTAATGATCACCAGCCCGCTACTCTTAAATGATCATGTATACCCCAGAGCATTTCATTTCATGAAGCATCAAAACTGCCACTGTGATAGTCCATCCCCAAAGCATTAGTTATCAGATTATCGACACTGTTCGTAAAGAGAGAGTTAATCAATCATGCTGTCATTTGACTCTCTTAAAACTAAGTCATTGCACTTGGTTAAGATCCCTTAGGATATGCAGATGGCAGGAAACAGAATGGATTATGGAAGAATCAAGACCTGCACAGATGGATGCATGACAGCTGACATATGACTTATTGTCTTCATTATACTGGCCATGATATATGGTGGTGCAGGCATTGGTGTGTATGGACAGTCAGGTGTGAAATACGTGGTGACATGCAGAAGTAGCTTCTCCTAAATCCCAGAGAAAGGTGTGTACTCTTACATTCTACTGCCACAACCAGTCTTAGGCCTAGTGCACACCGAGCGGTTTTTGGAGCGATCTGCCGCCCGCATCCGCCTGTAAAAACGCTTGGCTAATGTATTGCAATGGGATGGTGCACACCGGCGGTTTGAGGTTTTTGCCTAGCCGCAAACATGCCTCCTGCTGCACGTCTGCGGTTTGCGTTTCGTCCTCAATGTAAAGTTTAGGAAAAACGCAAACCGCTCTGAGAAACGCTACTTCAGAGCGGTTTGCCAGGCGTTTTTGTTACAGAAGCTGTTCAGTAACAGCTTTTACTGTAACAATATGTGTAATCTGCTACACAAAAACGCACCCAAAACTGCTAGGTATGTTTAGAAAACCTCTCTAAACATACCTAGAATCGCTCTGAAATCGGCTCTTAAAACCGCTAGAAAATTGCGGATCTGCTAGCGGTTTTGGTGTGCACTGGGCCTTTCTGTAAAACTACATCTACAGCATGGAAGTAAGTGTCAGTTAAAAATATCAGCAACGTTCTAAGTGAAAATACTGATATTATATTTACACCCACATTAGGACAGTATAGTCAGCAAAGTGTTGTTTTCCTCAGTCATTAGGTGGCCACTCCTACTAATCGCCAGTATGTCTCTCTGCTTTATTTAGTGGCTCAGGTATGTCCTGTAGTGAGCTGTAGACACTATTTGCAGGTTATTAGGTGTTTAAGAGATGCACTGTACTTGCCTAGGATGAATGTCGTGTTTCTGATTATTTCAGGTGACCGTTTAGGATCAGTCGGTACACAAATGCAAAAAGCAACCCATTCTGCTGTATGGTTCACGGTTGGATCGGCCAGGTGGGGGAGAGATGGGAAGCGCAGTAATTTTTATGTTCCCCTGTGCAGGTGCAGTACAGGTGATCCACGGTTAACGAACGAGATGGGGACTGTAGGTTCGTTCGTTAACCTGAATATGCGAAGTTGGAACGTTGTGCCATCTCTGTCCCCTGTACCTCCTCTGTGCCTCCAATGTGCCCCTCTGTGTCACCCTGTGCCTCCAGTGGTCCCCCTCTGTCACATCTGCCCTCTGTACCTGCTTATACAAGATTTTTTTTTTTCTTCGTAAGTCGGGCGTTTGTAAGTTGGGGACTACCTGTACAAGCTTTCACTCTGGTTCCGGCAAAAGTTGCAGAGCCCGATCAGGTCCGCTCTACTGTGCAGGTGACTTGCGGCCCCAATCAGGTTCAGCTATTTCCGCCAGAGCCTGAGGGGAAGCACGTACTGTGCCTGTGCAGGAGCACGGATAGGTAAATATTGCTGCACGTTGTTCGGGGGCTGCCAGCGCTGCATCCCCTTGGCTGAAGAGGACAGGGGTAAGCCTCATTAGCATCCAGGGGCATCCCCCTACTGGGTGCCCTCAGTTGCACTTTTTGCTTTACAGGATTACTTTAAGGCTAAGTTCACAGTGGTCAGTTGCATAACGCACGTATAAGTGTGAACGGCAATGGAGAATGGACATAGATTGTCATACAAAGCCTGCATGCAGCGAGTTAGAATAAAGTAATCTCTTACAATGCAGTACTGTGAACTGTGAATAATATTGGTATGTGCAGTGAGTTGTCATGCAGAATTATTCTGAGCACTGTGTGAACTAGCCCTAAAGGGTTACTCTGAGAACAGACCATCTGGTTGCCACTTGCATTAATCTATTGCTGGTTTCATATACAATCTATAAAGCCCAACATGCCTGTGTGTAGAGTAGAGCATTATTGGGATAATGCCTTCTAACACCCCCTCCAGTGTTGGCAATATCATAAGCTTATTCTCTTCATGCATCACTATGCTGTGACATGTATGATGCAAATCTGTAAATAAACACACAGAGTACGCTACAGGAAGCTAATCCGTGTGCTATTGATGTGTGGCCTGCACTGCAATGGTGTACCGACTTCTCTCACACAGTATGGGCTCCATTAGAAGCCATCATGTGTGAGACCTGTAATTAGACCTAGAGTTCATACAGTGTGGGAGGCAAGTGCACCATTATTAAATAAGTCTGTCAAGCATGACATTAGTTTCTTGATTTCCTTTTGCATCCAAGCAGTTGTTAAACCACAGAGCTGAGCAAAGCTCTGCTTGTACAGTCAGATAATGTAATATTGCTTATTTCATAGGAAAACACCTAGTTATTGGCTCAAGCAATTTGTTACTGTTGGCTGATAAAATGTGATCCATAAACATCTGAAAAAGTAGAATAAAATGTAAGTAGTATAGGAATGCAGGAAGAATAGCCTACAAGACATAAGCAGTAATGAATGAGGTGAAGCACTGGAATATGACTCTCCATTTCATTTGTTTTAAATTGAATCCTCCAGTAATCGCACTGTGCAGGGAGGGCAAACTATTTCCACTGTTCATGAATGCTCAATAAAAAAGGTTTCAGACAATACCAAAACAGTTTAGTTGAATGACAATGTAAGATGGGCTGTACATTCACTAAGCCCTCTTTTACACTATACCCTGACAAACTTATGCATATTAAAGGACCACTATTGCCCCATCGCAGCCACAGAGAAGGTATGCTGCCCCTGGCCTGTCCATCACTGCTGCCCAGCCAGGGTGCTCCCCCCCGGCCCTATGTCCACCATTGCTGCCCAGCCAAGGTGCCCCCCCAGCCTCATGTCCACCACTGCTGCCCAGCCAGGATGCCCCCCTGGCCCTATGTCCACCAATGCCGCCCAGCCGGGGTGCCCCCCGGCCTCATGTCCACCCCTGCTGCCCAGCCAGGGTGGCCCCAGGCCCCACGTCCACCACTGCTGCCCAGTAAGGGTGCCCCCTGGCACCACAGGACCCCCACTGCGTCTGCACCCTCATTACCCAGCCGTGCGGACTTTGAAATTAGGAGCGCTTCTCCTCGAGCAACCTGGCTCAAGTGAACTCTGCCGTCTGCCTCCATCAAGATCCCCCTCCCCCCTCAGCTTCCTTTCTACTTTTCGCGGACAATCGGTAGCACCTGTCTAGTTGGGAGCGTGTCGCTGTGTAGCGTCCAGTGCCGAAAATGGCAGCGCTCATATCAGCTCTCAGGCTGCTCCTCCAGTCCCACTCTTTTTCTGTTCCTGCTATCAGTGTATGTTGCTATGTTGTATTACGTTAATCGTACGTGTATGCTGTAATGCTCTGTTTTTGTTTTTGCTTTTATTGTTTATACGTATGTACCATGCTTACCTGAATACGACGCTCTGCTTAAATGCACGCACAAACTGTAATGTTGTCCTATGTATGCTTGTCCAATGTCTACGTTTGTACCATGCTTAACCGTGCTATTTTTCTTGTTTTTCATCAACGACCCTGTATGCGCCAAAACCAATTCCGGGTACAACCCACCGTTGTACTTGGCGAAATAAATTCTGATTCTGATTCTGAAACAAAGTAGGCAGTTAAAATCTGACAAACGGAAGGTTTTGGGCCAGTCCATCTCCCCATGGGGGAGTCTCAGGGTTTTCTTTGTTTTCAACAGCATTTCCTGAGCAGCAGTTTAACTGCCAAAATAGTAAGATATCAGCAAGCCTCCCTACTTACTTGCACACTATTTTGTCAGTAGACTTTGCAATACTATTCAGGAAATGCTGTTGAAAACAAAGAAAACCCTGAGAATCCCCCAGATTTTAAGTGCCTAATTGTTTTGCGATCGTAGTCCTTTAACTCAGTGGTTTATGGTTGGCTGGGCATGGCCCATAGATGTACAGTGGTCTTTAATGTAAAGGGTGCCTTGAGCATATGACCTTGCTCTGAGTGGACTGCCTCATTTACCAGGTTATTACCAGCCATAGCATAGCATATGGACAAGTCCTGAACACCCCCAGGCTTGGTGACTGTTGACTGGGCCCGTTACTGTCTATGCATCTGTCTATCCTTTCCTACAGTGAAATTAGGCCATGCTTGTTGCTTACAGAGCTGGCCAGACTTTTTAAAACATTTTCATTTTAGTAGTAAACCTGATAAATTCAGCATGTACCATTTTGTACAGCAAAGCTATCCTATTTGTGGGATCCATGTTTTGTGTGTGCCTCATCCTTGCATGCTGCTAGTTTTATGAATTAACTGCCCCCCCCCCCCCCCCCCCCCCCCCGAGGGCGGGTAGGTGGATATCTATGATAGAGGTCAGTGTTCTCTTTGTTGGCAGTGCATATGGGTGGCACAATTTTTACTCCTAGTAACCTAGGATGGTGGTGCTACATCGGTTATTGCTGTATTCAGTTGCCCAGATTGTGTAAATCAATGTAGGATAATCTGTCAGATTCACAGCCTCTGCATGTTTTATTTACATTGGACAATTAGAGAAGGTAGTCATTTTTCTAAACCTGTTTTCTGTGTACAGAAAATAAACATGTTGCCAACTCGATGATCTAATCTTATCTAAACATGTTTGTGCAACTCTTATTATGAAACTTGAGTTCTGAAATTAGCTTTTGTAATTATTATTCATGTACCCTGTATAGCTCTAAGATCTTTACAATGATTTGTGTAAGGTTTTGTACAGAATTCTCTCTGGGTACAGAATTTTCTAGGGGATCAGGCAGGTATCAGTTTACGTGTTTAACCCAAATTACTATTTCAGCATAGAATTCCAAATAGCTGTTCAGGCCAGCCCATTGTAGAGAGATATAATTAGTAGGGCGAAAGAAGATCCTGGCTCTACGTCCCTTGAATTAAACTGGCCATAGAAACGTAATCCGATTGAAAAATAGGAGCCGTTCACTATCCATTAATCAGTGAGCCAAGAGTGGACAAAAAAATGTCCATTCTCAGCTCAAGTGGGTACAGACCCTTATACAGCTTGTTGATATGATTGAAAACACACGTTTGCCCCCTTGATACAGCATACTACAACTATGCAGCTGTGCAGGTCCTACCACTCCTAATCATCCTTCCAAAGACCAAGATGTCCACAGCTGATTGCAGTATGAAAGGTAAAAAGAGGCATATGATGGGCAGTCTCACTGTTTGCTCCCGACTCACTCTCTCTCACACTCACACACACACCTCAAACCCACTAGAAGCCTTTTCTAAGGGCTAGTGATTTGAAAAAGCTCTTGCTAATGCAATGCCATGGGGGATTTTTATAAACTCACATCACTCAAGTGGGTTCGCAACCATAGCATTACATTAGCAAGAGCTTTTCAAATCACAAAGTGCTCCTGGTGTGTTCTGGGCCACAGGGAGGGAACACTTCTTCAGAATAAATCCTGCAGGCAACAAGCTTTTGCCCAAAGTCACCAAGAAGTTCATCCGCTTCCTGTTCAATTCAATCCACCAATGTATAGAGCATAGATTGGCTGTTAATATACTAATGGTGCCCATACATGGTACGATTGGATGAAAAAAAATTACAATTTCTATGTAATATTAGGGTAAATTAAGTGAATATACTGAGGATAATTTAGGCAGTTCCCTTATATTACATAGAAATGGTAAGATTGGATGAAAAAAAATTGTACCATCTATGGGCACCATTAGAGAGAGAGATTCTCTAAATGATACTGCAATGAAAGCGTGTAACTTTTTAATTCTGCTTTTTCGATATTGGTCAGTTTAATAAAGCAGCTAAGTGTGTTCACATTTTTCTCCATTTCACGTCATGGAAAATGTGAACTGTGCCCCTTAAGGCCTTGTAATATACATTTTGGAAATTCTGACTTCCCAGCTCTTTCAGAAAGAGTCCTCTCCTTTGTGTTTCCTCATAAACAGGATGTAGCATTGTGAAGTATCTGTAAGAAAGCGTCTCACAGAAGTGGTTAGGTTACAGCTTAATGTCACTGAGCGTGTGTATATGTATTTTCAACGAGCGCGATTCTCCTGCTTCTATTTCTCGCTCCATTCGAGCCCTCTGCTTACATTTGCTGGATTAGGTCTATAGAATGGTTTTTATGAAAAAGGATTAGTAATGACTCACAGGCCCTGTTCTGTGGGGTTAGTGCTGCAGGAAGGAGCTGTGCTACACACCAAGAGGATAATTGGTGGCAACTGAAGGCTTGCAAATCTTGTGTGGTAAAGCACAGCGAGCTGGATTGAGAAATAGACATCTTTTTATTGGATCTCCGTGTATTGATATCTGTAGTGCTGAAGAGTTATTACATTCATTTCCAACCACTAGGTCTCCAGCACTCTATGGCACACGGGGGCTGTATCTGTGGTAATGTAATCAGCTTTCCCAACAAATGTCCAATTATTTCTCCCTAGAAAGTGCTTTTGGAACCAGACTTCAGGGAATGCTTTACCTAGCATAATTCTTTTTGTTAGTCAAGTTTAACGGGTAAAAGAGATGCTGAGACATTTCAGTGCACAGAGGAGAAAACGTGTTGTACTCGCTTGGCTTTAGAGTTTTACTCTGTAACTAATGAGTGCACTTATAGCATGCTTATCCAGTTTCCAGAGCCTCTGAGTGTCTCCAGCTAAAAAACACTACAGTGATGCTATAGATTAGTCTTCCCTGCTGCAACCTGCATCGTCTGATCCGCTGATCTGTATACAACCATTCTCCTTATTTGGAGATTAGAGAATACTACTTGGCCCTTATTTAATTTTTCTCCTATGTTTTCTCTTATTCTTTCTTTTCTGTTTAAAATAACACTTCAGTATTCTGCAACTGAAAAAGTGCCCAAAAAAAAGAGTACTGTCAAAATTATTCTGAGTATTTTCTTGCTTGCTGGTGCCTTAAAGAGACACTGAAGTGAAAAAAAAAATATGATATCATGAATTGGTTGTGTAGTACGGTTAATATTAGAACATTGGTAGCAAAAAAAAAAAATCCTCATTTTTATTTTTAGTTATACAGCTTTTTTTTTATAACATTGCATCATTCTCTAATACAACCTTTCTTATCCTTTTTACCCTGGAGGAACCCTGCAAATACTTTTTGGATCTCAAGGAACCCCTGGCATGGTCTTTAAAAGCTGATGTGGCTGTTTATGGCACTATCTCCTATTAGGCTCCCTGCACACTGCAAATCCATTTTGCGATTCCGATTTTCCCTGAATAATAGAAAAACTGAGGAAAAAAACGCAGCATGCAGTTACTATTAAAAATCTGAATCAGATGTAAAAAAAGATTAAAAATCAAAATTGTGTGCAGGGAGCCTTACAGTTCCCTTTAGTACAAATTCTAATGCTTTTTATTAATGTGCTCATTATTATTCTGAACCCCATTTTAGTGCTTCTTGTGAAGTACCCCCTATTATAGTGTGCTCACTATCGTACTACCCCCAACCCCCATAATGGGGAAAAATGCCAAGGAACCCCTGTAGAGTACTCCAGGAACCCTGGGATTCCAGGGAACCCTGGTTGAGGAAGCCTGCTCTAATATTTGAAGTTTACACATTACTCAGCATTCTACAGGCCCTAAAAGTTTTTACAGAACAGGCAGTGAACTTTTGACCTGTCCTGAACTGTTCTCTGCAAAAGAAAACCACAATACAGCTGAGATAACCTAATCAGAAGTCAGAGCTCTCTGCGACTTTCTCAGAGCTCAATGGCTATTTGCGTAGATATCTGGAGTTTAACTCTTCCTGTACTGGAAACCAATATTAGAAATATGTCTCTGCCCCTAATGCTTTATTTCTAAGCGTTACTATACAACTAATTCATTATATCTTTATTTATTTATTTATTTATTTATTTATTTTTTGCTTCAGTGTCTCTTTAAAGGTATACTATTGATAAGGTGTGAAAATATCACCTAGGCAATAGCTTAGAAGAGGTTAATTAAATGAGTCCATGGTCTATGTGCAATTAACTTTTTCTCCTGAGTTTTCTCCTCCTGAGGTAATTTTTCATCTTCTCTGCAAAAGAGCACTTTGCAATAAAGTGTCAAAAAGTAGGTGAAAAAAAGTTAATTGCATATGGGCCCATGTCTTTTGGTAAATGGACAGAGCAGTTTGGCTTTCATTCACTCTAGTAAAGAGCTGAAGAATACATCTATTGTTAGTGACCTCTAGTGGCCGCTGAATTAGAAGCCATCAAGGACGTTGTCTGCTAGAGCTCTGAGGAAAAGGAAGACTTACTTGGGTGATTTCAGGAAATGTGAACATCTCCTCCTTTTTCATTTTATTGTGAGAAATTTTGAATCAGGAATATACCATTTATTGGCTAGCTTAGAGATCATTAATCTTAGAGAGACTTTATTGTGAAGAGGCAGTAGATATGTGAACTAGAACTATACTTATCCTTTTAATAGTGAGGGAATTACTACGCAAATATTGATTTACTGATTTGGGCCTGACTTTTTTTTTTTCACTTGTACAAGTTCTTATTTTGCCTAGTACCAATATGTTTTCTTATGCTTGTAAACCATGCAGACACTTTTGTGATTGGAAAAAAAAGGACTATAGTCACTTACCACTAATCACTTCCTGTAAACTGCTTTGAATCCTCACATACATGACACATTTTCTACTGTTATGCAGAGAGGCTGAAACAGATATGTTGTCTGAATGTGAAAATGCCGAATGTGAAAAGCGAGCCACTTTTTTGCAGACACCATACATGTTATCCAATCCCATGTTTAAACACATGCAAACATGCATAAACAGCAAAAAGTGAACAAAAAAAATGTTTTTAGAAATTAACAGGGTACGCAATGTCAATTCGCCAATGACTGTCCAGTTTTACCACTCATGTTGTATGGGAGGTTACCTACAAAATATGTTCCTAGTATTCACAAACTGATGGCCATTATACTATATGAAGGTAGCAAAATCGGTCAGCCATTGGCCAGTCATGAAGGCCAACCGTATAAAGGCTAACAGATTCTGTCTACTATGAACAGATTGTGTAGGTAATCGCTCATGCTACGTGGAGGTGATATTGGTGATTGGCCAATCAAAATTAAACGTGTGCACCAGGTTTTAATTTGATTTGAATTAACCAGCTAATCAGCAGCAGGTTTTGATGTCGTTCTGTGGAAATTTGTGAGTAGAAATTTTCCTCATCCCTTTTGGTGACTTGCGTAGTGGTGACCCCATAGTCAGAATGACAGCACTGTATGTCTGTCCATTTCTATGAGAAAGCTGTTGGACATACAAGCATGATCTGACTCTTGAAAGAGGATCCTTGTGGCTGGGCTTGCTGCAAACGTGCATTTTTGGGTCAGTTGAGCGTGAAAATGTATGCCTTTGAATGAAAGGGTGAAACCACCCGCAGCAAATTCCTACTCCCAGGAGAAGAAAAATGACTGTTATGATTGGCAAAGGATAAAATGTTATCTCTTTTATGAAATGCTAACATATTACACACCATTGAACAGTGAATATGGGTACAGATAACAAACCCGCATACATGATGTGTACAAAGGAGGAGATGAGGACCGTGCGCTATCCAGCTTACAATCAAGGAGAGGGGGGAAGGTACTACAACAAACTGGTAATGAATATGCGCAGAAAAAGTGGGATCAGCGCATCACCAGGCCGCCTCTGAATGGCCTCAGCTCAGAGATGCGCTGAGCCCCCCCAGAGACTACAAACGCACCTTGAACCCAAACAGAGGCTCTGCATATACACCAAAGAAAAACTAACAAGTGGGAGCAGCTGACCAGAATTAAATCAAACATAGCAAAGAAATGAACAGCGCTACTTAAAAACAGATGAATGCTTACCTGCAAAAAAGTGCAGACCCCACTCATGGGATACAAATACACAATGAGCACACATACAACCTCCCATGGAGGAAAGACTTCTTCGACAGTGGGAGGGACGAGTACCTAACAAATTGCATGCAAGCTGTTAGTGAAAACTAACATCCTCCAAGTGGTAGACAGGTTGTATGTGTGCTCATTGTGTATTTGTATCCCATGAGTGGGGTCTGCACTTTTTTGCAGGTAAGCATTCATCTGTTTTTAAGTAGCGCTGTTCATTTCTTTGCTATGGTAATGAATATGGAAATGTTGCTACTGAGTGTTAGTTAGAGAGATGAGTAGAGGAGTTTGAAGATGTGGATTTTAACATAATAGCAACTCTAATAGGCGATGGAGGGAGCTACAGATAGAGGGCAGAGCACTAGAGAAGTCTTGAGGCCATGTTTGGGAAGACAACGCATGAGGAATTCTTCAGAAACTCATCAGAGGAGCAGAGAAAGGGATGAGGGGTGTGTTTATGCATTAGGTCTACAGTGTATGAGTCAGCAGTGTTGTTGTGGTTAGTGCTCTCGCCTTGCAGCGATGGGTCCCCGGTTCGAGTCCCAGCCAGGTCAACATCTGCAAGGAGTTTGTATGTTCTCCCTGTGTCTGCGTGGGTTTCCTTCGGGCACTCTGGTTTCCTCCCACATCCCAAAAACATACAGATAAGTTAATTGGCTTCCCCGTAAAATTGGCCCTATAATATGATACATGCACTACACGATACATACATAGACATATGACTATGGTAGGGATTAGATTGTGAGCCCCTCTGAGGGACAGTTAGTGACAAGACAATACACTCTGTACAGCGCTGCGTAATATGTCGGCGCTATATAAATACTTAAATAAATAAAATAAGTCAGCTGTTCACTAGAGATGGCTACAAAGGAATTTCTGCTGAAGTTTTACTGTAGATGTGACCTCTACAGCCTAGTGCAGACATTAGGTTATAGCTGAGAAACACAAAGCGTGAAGCAGCTGATGTCTGGAGAGCGATCCCTGTACCGACACGCAAGCTGGATTTAGCTGAACAGCATGTACTGTACTATAGAGAGGTGGAGGAGAGGAGCCAGTAGGTCTACTGCAACATAGGTTGCCATTTCCCTGGCAGAGTTTGTAAAGGAGAATGATGAGGTGGCTATGGAGACATCAGACTGTTCCCCCGAAACAAACAGCCATTTGTGGAGTGACGGAACATGAACTAGAAACATTTAAAAGTGAAGAAAGAATTGTGAAAGGTTTACATTGTAATGGTTGTCGAAAGCTCTGAGATTGGGTGATAAATGTGAAATATATCTGTTAGTATACTCGTAGCATTATAAAAAAGCATGACTACTGTATTGGATAATCTAATTTGCACTGACAAATATTATTACAATGGTGGAGTGATAAAGATTTCCCATGTGAGGGTAAACACAGGTTTGCTAGATTTTAATCTCTTCCTGGCTGCATCCTCTAACTGGTTTTCTCTTGTTTCTTCCTGTATACGGCTTAATTATTGCCAGCTTTGATCAGATCTTTAATGTTATGGGACTGATTCTCCCTCACTTTCTATATACAGCCTAATTATTGTGAGCATAATGTCGGAATATCCATTCTTAAAGAAGTCATTGGTTTGGATCAACGTGAGTCTTTTATTTTTGTGTTTAACGATTATAGTGTAAATGACACTGGCTTCTCAGTTAGACGTCCATTGTTGCTATGGAAATAATACAGTTTTTGTGCAGCTTGATATTGCTGATTCAATTAATGATCCATTTTCATGGGCGACTTGCATAATGTGACTTGTACCGGATACACAGAATTGTGAGAGAAGCTAGATAATGCTCTTTGGTGAGGGAACAATAGAGGTAAAGGTGAAGATTACCATAGCCTCCCCTCAGCTGCTTCCTGGGTGCCCGGTACAGCGCCTTCAGGAGCATTTATGACTTTCACCTGCGATTGCATTCCCATCAGAATGTCAGTAATTATGCAAAGCAATTCAGAAGCTGCTTTTCTGATTTCAGCTTGAAATCTGGCAAAGCTTTGACACTTGTTATGTTTTTCCTAATATAATTTTATTGGGTATTTTCAGCTCGGAGAATCCATTTGAGAGGCTGCCGGTTCATTTTAGTAATTCGATATGACAGGCAAATTACCAGTAAGATGTACAGGGATGAGATGTTTAAAATGTGGCAAAAGCAAAGGGGAAAGAAAATAACCAATGAAAATCAAATCAAAGAACAACCAATCAGATCACTAGCAGCAGCTGGGAAAGTGTTGCCAGGAGCCTTTGCTATGCTTTTCCAGATATTTTATATTTAGTCTTTTGTGTATGGTTTGTCACTTGTCTTTTAACAGTAATTTTTTTTCTTTTTAATGGAAAACTTCATCCTTAACATTCAAAATATTGCAAGGATTAATGAAACGTAATATTCCATTTTGTAATTATATGCACGTAAAACTGTCATTCCAAAGGGCTCCCTATCAAAAAGTGACAAGTGAATGTGTCACAACCTGCTGAAAATCAGTTAGTCCATGTACACAAACCTTAGTGTTCCCCAGAGAAAGCTGTGTACACAGAAGTGGCCAGCCACAGAGCAGTGCCAGTAAATATGTTCTTACCCTATAGGGTATGCTGCAAAAACTTCTGTTTCCTGTGTGGGAAGGTGTTAATGGCTGTATCCTAGCCACCTCATCGGTGTCTATAATAAGAATGCTCTTCCCCTGAGAGGTTTCCCTTTATAGTACCTCTAAATGTGTCTTTATCTGTAGAAGCTGTTAAGCTAGAGGTGAAAAAAACATTGTGAAACGCAGGTGTACGGATGATCCATTAGATTCCGTCTTGATGCAGGATTATGCACATTTTGTATGCAAATTTATGCAGCTCCAAAAAAGGTCAGTCTTATCCCATCAAGATGGAATTTGTGCAGGATTTTGCCATTTTTTTTATGCATTTTATGGAATATGGATCAGTGTTATTTGCAGAACATCGACTTCTATACCAGTAATTTCCAAGTAATTTCCTTTGACAGCAATCATAGAAAAGCGCGTGTGTGTGTGTGTGTGTGTGTGTGTGTGTGTGTGTGTGTGTGTGTTTTTTTTTTTTTTTACGTATTAGACACTTGACCTCTGGGATTTGCCCAGCTCTGCAGGAAACATTTATAAAGGTGGTCTTATTCCTGGTTTGAACTCAGAGAGCCCCCTAGCCAGACAGCTTATGGAATAGTAAGCCTCTGGACTGATTACTGTTGAATAATGAAACATTTTGATTAGATGTAAGTTACAAAGTTAAATGTCCAACCCATTAACGCACTTCTCTAAATACGGCTAATAAGCTGAACAATTATTAAATTAACAATTTGAATAGCTGGTTTTGCATTTATTGGAATTTTTTTTGCAAGGAAAGGTTCCTGTAAATTGTACTGTTTATCTTCCTGATTCCGATACTAAAATATCCTGTAACCATGTTCCTGTGAAGTCAGTTGTTCGTTTCCTGGTTTAAAGAAAAAATTGTTATGTTAAGAGGTGGGAAAGAAAGTCTCTAATCTGTGTGGACCTGACTGATGACCATGACGTTGCGCATCCTGTTGTGTAAATGTACTAAATTGACATCCCACATATTAATGGAAGAACAGATTTATTATACATGTAGTAATGGAATAGCATGCAGGCTCGTATAAAAGAGCTCTTTGATGTTTTCACAGTAAGGTTACATGAAGCACAGGTCAATGTAAACATGACTTATTTTAGGAACAATGGTTGCTGTGTATTGTTGTTGCAGAACTTTAGTCTTCACATGAGGTGCTGCACCAGCTTTGACGTGAAATGTTCATCAGAGACAGAACAACTTTTACTGAACACCTCTAAAATGTGGCCTTCTTTACATAGGCATGTGCTAAGCACTCACTTATACATCTGTGCTTACCAAAGATAATGTGAGCAGCTGTCAATTCTTCAGTACCACAAACAGCCAGAGAGGGCCTCCTGTACATAACACTTAGCCCATCACCAGGCAGGTAATGTCACTTGAAGGTGAGAGCATGGGTACATGCGCGTATTCCAAAAACCTGTTTACCATTGTGGGGGCATTGCCTATGTCTCAGTTTCAAGCACCCTATAACTCTTTGATGGAGTGCCTGACCACGACCATTGGGTTGTATTCTAAAAACCTGACACAAGAACAGTCCTAACCATAGCCACGACAATGTTTTTACACAAATGCAGGTGGCAGCCAACACATAGTGCCTGATCCTTGTGGTTTCTTTGGCTTGCTTCCCACTTGCTGCAAAACCGTATCCTTCAGTATTTTTTTTTTTGTTTGTTTTTTTGCAGCTCTGAGCAGCGCAGGAAGCCGATTCTATTGTTAAAAGTATGGTCCACCTCTGAAAACTAAAATAACAAAAAGGGATACATTTGCTATGTACCACCAAAGAGTCCAGACCTGCTCTGTTCTGGACAAACAGATGTGTTGCCCATAGCCATCTACGTTGCTAACGCAGCCACCCCGGATGCGAACGCAAAAAAAAAAAAAAAAAAAAGCGTAGCAGGCACTGAACTGTCAGCACCACTCCGTGCTGGACGGGTGTGTATTAAGTAGGAACCGAGGCTATGATTATGGTTTAATTTAAGACAAACTTGACACGTCTCAGCTGTACACTGAGAATTGGGTTGATTGTTTTTGGGGAAAGTTACATGATCGATGAGACAGCCCCTGGAGACCTTCTCAAATGTACCGTAAATACTACTCAAAACATTGCAAATGTTGTCATTGATATTTACTTGTTTTCACGAAGAACAAGCATTTCTTTGCACACATTTTCCAGACACCATAACTGTTTACAATGCAAACAAGTCTGTATTCTTCCACAGCAGGTAATGTGGATAAACGCACGTAATTTAGACAGTTTAAACATAAAAACTCATCTCAAACTGATAGTTGGTTCTCAAGCTTGGGCTTTTTGGGCTTGGATTTAATGAAGAATTAGTGGATCTCAAGATGTTAAGCTTTTGGAACCATCGCCTACATTTGAATTCGGTGGATATTGCAGAAATTTCTTGTGTTTGCGCACTTTCGTACATGTCCCCATGAGAACTTTGTTCCAATAAATCATATCTTTCTGGGATGTACTAAATGTTTGTGCATGCAACTGCCATTCACTGAACTTTTAGCAGTTCTTACGATTATCTGATATCGCCCAGATGTTGCCACTTAGATCGAGTCCAAGTTTGCAGCATTACTGATATTCTCCACTGTTTTCCAACCTCAGTCCTTTGCGGTATGTTGGAACTTTTAGACACCGGCATGATTTGGGCAGCTGCTGTAGCTTTTCTTTATTTGGAATTTAGGGTAATGCATCTTCGTATGTCATATCATTGCCCTGTTTCCTTTGTATATCCTACAGAGGATGGTTAGCTGTGGCAAAAGATGTTTAATAACAAATCAAAGGCAGATTTATTGAAATCATTGGGGGAGATTTACTAAAACTAGGTTAATAAAAATGGATGCAAGAGTGGAGCAGATGCCCAGATTGAGGATTCTGATTGGTCACTGAGGAACTGCTCCACCTTTCTTTACCAGTTTTCCTCCAGTTTCTCTGTGCAGGTTCTGATGCATCCGATACATCTGATACATCAGTTCCAGTGCATCTTGTTTGGTGAAATGTTTAAATGTTTGACCTCTCCTTCACTGATTTCTTACAATGAATGCTGTACTAGTTCCATAAGAGACTAGAGAGAGAGAGAGGTTTTAATGTACTTATTTTTTTTTTTTGTGTGTTTAATATAACCAAAAATAGAAGCCGTGTTAAGATGGTAATAGCCCATCCCTGAGACATGCCAGGACACACTTGTATTATGCATGCACTTTTATTTCAGATATATGTATCTCTGAATGATGATCTTAGATTTTATCTTTCAGGTAATCTTTATTACTATAACATTTGCTGCATCTTCTCGTCTTTGCCAAGTAGTGAGGTTATCTGATTACATCATTTTCTGATGGGTTTTCTTTTGATCCACGTACAATGTGATTTAGTTGTAAAAATATGTGAGGCATTGTACTATTGCCATAAACTGTGATAGACCAGCTAGTGGTGTTACAGGGGGTTAACAAATAAAAATATATAAAGTCTACAATTTCAAATAAAAACAGATTCCGCTTTCTAATACCAGCTAGTGGTGTTACAGGGGGTTAACAAATAAAAATATATAAAGTCTACAATTTCAAATAAAAACAGATTCCGCTTTCTATACATGTCCTATCAAATTATTTTCCTTTTTTAGTTCTGAACAGCAGCCGAGTTCCATTTGGAGTAATACGGAACAGTTTTTTTTTTTTTTTTTTTTTTAGGTTTCCCCCAAGAACTTTATAATGGTTGAACAGAAGAGCTGAATCCTAATGTGACCGCAACAGATCATTTTAAATTGGATGTTATCTTTGAAGTAAACATTGAACCAAGCACAATTTTTAGCATCCAGGGCATCTCAATAGCACATTTAAAATGTATGCCAACAATGTGGCTCATTAATTAAAAAAAAGTAAATTGTTACCTCTTCTTTTTACATTTAAAAAAATAGATGGTTTTATTAGCCTGCTTCCGAGGTCTTCCAACTTCAGAAGTTTCAGGGCTCGTTCCCACTGTTGCGACGCGATTTCGGCCGCATTCCGACGCTTGTAAAAACGCATGCGGATGAGTTTCTGCATGCGTTTTTACCCGCGATTTCGCATGGCAGGGTGCCATGCGAAATTAACCATGACACTGCCAGGGCTAAATAAAATTGAAAAAGGTGCGAAATCGCGGGTAAAAACGCATGTAACAAACGCATGCGTTTTTACTATTAAATACATTAGCGGCGATTCGCACGGATTCCCGACGCAGGCGAAATCGTTGGCTCTTTTGTGCGTTTTTTTCACGCTGAAAAAAACGCACCTCAACAACGCTACAGTGGAAACAGGCCATCCACTTGCATTACATGTGCGGATCTGCATGCGTTGGACGCATGCAGATTCGCGATAGTGGGAACGAGCCCTCAATAAGATAAAGACTGATGTAATTATTTTATTGCACACATTAGCAGAGAGCAAACAGAACGCTTTTGATCAGCGGGGGGGGGGGGGGGGGGGGGTAGATTGAAGACTGTGCTGCAGAGTTTACAGATGTCACAGATGCTGCTATCTTTACACCTTCTCCTGGATAAATAATGGGCAGCTAGAAGGGGGGAGGTATGGCAGCTGCTATAGCTATTAGAAACCAGGAGACATTAGAAACCAGGAGACAAAAGTGGTGGTTGGTTCCCTTTAGGCTTCTTACACAGCTGCCCCCAATCCCCCTTAATCACTCACCCAGTGATCTGACCTGGTGGATCGCTTCGGCTTGGCAAGAGCTGAGGACATTGTCCTCCCTACTTACCATGCCTGCCGCGTGACGTGACTCTGTGCTGCTCTGCCCCCACATAGGGGAAAAATGTTTTTACAAAACATTTTTATGCATAGTTCTAATAAAAATCTACTAAATACATATAAAATAACTGTGCCTGAACTTTAAGGTAGAGAACCACATGACAGCTAGACCACTAACCTTTTGTTACAGCAAGGTGAGAAATGACTACCTTTTGAAAGTAATCCTTCAGTGGGAAATTATAAAAATAGCAGAGTTTGAATGATACACATAATTTAAAACCGCTATTGTAGTGTGAAATCTCTCATAACTTTATACCTCGTTTGTGCTGTGAACAAGAGGCTATTAACCCAAACTTCTTAAGAACTTGAATGTGGAGCCCCGGCCTTTTGAGCACTTACAATGGTGCTAGTTTCCCATTACAGGTGTTTCCGGCACCACCTGTATTGTTTGGTGCGATTGTTCAGAATAGTGTTCCTGAGGTTTATTCGAGCATCCCATAAAGGGGCTGGTGTGACTTTGTTTCTAATTAAAGGTGTTGAGGTAAGCAGCTCGCATTTAGAAATGCAGTGTTCCTCGTCAACACCTACAATGGATTTTGCAACCTAGCACAATGCATTTACATTTTGTTATTTAAGCCTGAGACTTTTGTGACTGCGGAGAATGAGTTGGTTTTTGTTCGTGAGTTATAACGCCTTGGGATTTCCAGCCTGCTCCACTTCCCCCTCTTTGAAACCGCATGTCTCAGGGAAAAACATGAGAAATGGAGAGGAACAGATGCTTTATCAAAAAACTGGAAGCCGCTATCTCATTTCTATTTCTGCTATATATCAATGCAAATATCACGGAACAGGTGGCTCATGGGATCCCCAGAGACTGTTTACAGTAAAGGTTACAACCAGAATCGATCGCCTTGAGCCGCTTCCAATTTCAGCGTGGGCTGTTTGTCTTCACTGCCCAAAGTGCCAGCATCTCATTAGAGCTGCATTTATTAAGGTTGACTGTGTCTGTTAGAAAGCATCTCACTTAAGTGTTTTTATTCCGTATTCAGCAGTTATACAGCATTGGAATGCAAATTTGGGGAATGACATCCAGTCCTTAATCTATATCCAGAGTGCTACCAGAGGCATACGTATTTCCACCTATCAATTGGGCTTTTCAGACCTGGTTCATAAAAAAGTAGCTTCTGATCAATGATAAATATATATTGTGTTATTGGTTTTCTTTCAGTAAAGGAATATGAGAAGACAGCACAACACCATTGTTTACAGATGGTTGCAGCACTAGTATGTGTCCAACCTTATGGAAACCTCCTGATCACAAAGGCAGTACTGTCTGCTGCTACTTCCCACATTCTGCCCAACTACCAGAAAGTCCTTAAAGTGTACCCAAGGTGAAAATAAACTGATGAGATAAACAATTGTATTTATACTCCTACTCCTAAAAATGACTTTTTTTTTATACCCCATGGTTTTCTTTTATATGTAATTATTTATAAAGTAGGCTAAATGCTTTGTTGCCTCTGCTCAGTGGCAGTCTATTAACCTCCTGAGCGGTCTGGACGAGCTCAGCTCGTCCATCACCGCCGGAGGCTGCCGCTCAGGCCCTGCTGGGCCGATTTTTATCAAATAAAGTGCAGCACACGCAGCCGGCACTTTGCCAGCCGCGTGTGCTGCCTGATCGCCGCCGCTCTGCGGCGATTCGCCGCGAGCAGCGGCGAAAGAGGGCCCCCCTAGCCGCCTGAGCCCTGCGCAGCCGGAACAAAAAGTTCCGGCCAGCGCTAAGGGCTGGATCGGAGGCGGCTGACGTCGATGACATCACTCCGCTCGTCGCTATGGCGACGATATAAGCAAAACAAGGAAGGCCGCTCATTGCGGCCTTCCTTGTTTATTCTGGGCGCCGGAGGCGATCGGAAGATCGCCTCCGGAGCGCCCTCTAGTGGGCTTTCATGCAGCCAACTTTCAGTTGGCTGCATGAAATAGTTTTTTTTTTATTTAAAAAAAACCCTCCCGCAGCCACCCTGGCGATTTAATCAGAACGCCAGGGTGGTTAAGCACCCTAGAGTTAAAATACATGCACTATTGACCTATTGCTCTCAGAAGTAGTATTCTGCCAGGAAAAAAATATGGCTGTAATTTGCTTATCAGTGAGGTTTACTTTATTCCCAACATGGTACCATCAAGACAGAAGCTGTCACTTCCATGCCTAAAAAATAACTCTTTCAACTCTTCGAGGCAGCAAAAATATATGTATAGTAAAGCAGCCTGGTTATGTTTTGCACTGTACATACACATGTTTTATCTCCGCATGTCACACGTCACTTCAGGTACACTTTAAGGCTTAATTTAAGCAGCATTAAAAAATAAAAATGCCTGGAAAAGTACACACAGCATTTGCATCTTCAAGCATTAATTGTTTACTTTACCCCAGTACAAGCCAAAGCATGGCCACATGTAAAGCATTGAATAGGACTGCACACTGGATGAGACAGAAATGCATGCTGTATCACAACAGGAATGTCAGATGATGTTTTCTATCTTGCTAACATAAATCTGCATTGGAACACATTTTTAATGCGAGCGTTAACGCCTGCAAAACCCTTCAGAAATGCAAATATCCCTCTGTCAATGCATTCTTCAAGAATTAGGCTGGATTCACACTTAGATATGTTGAGTTGCGTCAAGTTGCATTGCATTGCATCCCATTGAAAAAAAAGCATGCTGCGACGCTACTCAACACAATGCATTTAAGAGCAATTCCAGCCACTCTAAATGTGTCAAAGTGCTTGAAATGCCCAAGAGAAGCACTCCTGTGCCGCCTCCATTATCGGTAGAATGGTTGGCGACATTTGCGTTGTTCGTTGTAACACTGTCCAGTTGCTGCATACATCATTCATTATGCTACATCTGTCATTGTAACCACCAGTTCTGTATTTTGTACCAGTGTCCAAATTTGATGTACAGGTAGTCCTGGTTAACGAACGAGATGGGGACTGTAGGTTCGTTCTTAACCTGAATCTGTTCTTAAGTCGGAACAATGTGCTATCTCTGTCCCCTGTACCTCCTCTGTGTCCCCCTGTGCCTCCAGTGTCCTCCTTTGTGTCACCTCTGCCCTTTGTGCCTGCTTATACAAGTTTAAAAGCCATGTTTTCTTGTAGTTTTTGAGAAAATTGGTTTTAAAAAATTCAAAGTCCAATTAGAAAAATGTTTTGGCTTGTTCCCATGGAAACACTGAATCCATGCTGTTCGTATCTGCTGTTCGTAAGTTGTGGACTACCTGTTTATCATTGTCTGTGTCATTATGTATCCCTTGTTTGTTTTCCTACTTTGTACAGCACCGCGGCATATGTTGGTGCTTTATAAATCGATAATAACCAATTGCTCAAACATGATTCCATAAAAATGCTCTTATATATACTGACCCATTGGCATCAATTGAGATTTCTCACAAAAGCTATTGTAAAGCATTAAATGTAGCAGCTGAATGCTGGGAAACCATCTGTGTAATCTGGGCCTAAAGGCTGCTGGTGTCTTCTGGACTGACTGTATGATGGGTAAATACTGTGTATAATACACTGGACTAGCATAATGTGAGTGTTACCAAGGCAAGTGTTTGTGGCTGCAGACTCTGTGATGCAACCATCTGTAATTAAAGAGGCTGTGCTGTCCTCTCATATTTCTCTATAAGAGCTAAATGAACAAAGAAGTAAATTTATATAATTGCTCGGGGGCTTATTATAAACCAATATATAAAGATTTTTTTACTCTATACTCTTGTTATAATTGTGTAGCTACTGTACACATTCTTATATCTTCACTAGATCTGCATTTGCGGAACTGGAGCCAGCAAGCATACAAATCTTGAATAATTAAAGGGCAACTGAAGTGAGAGGGATATGGAGGCTGCCATGATAATGTTCTTTTATGCAATACCAGTTTCCTGACTGTGCTGCTGATCCTCTGCCTCTAATCATTTTAGCCAGGGCTGTGGAGTCATTTTTGGGTACCTGGAATCAGTCTTTGGTTTCATAAACTGAGGAGTTGGGGAGGCAGATGATTTTTGTACTGACCCAACAGCCCTGCTTTTAGCCATAGACCCTGAACAAGCATGAAACATATCAGTTGTTTCTGACTTCATTGACAGATCTGACAAGATTAGCAGCATGCTGGTTTCTGGTGTGGTTCAGACACTACTGCAGCCAAATAGATCAGCAGAGCTGCCTGCAACAAGTATTGTTTAAAGAGGAGCTGTCAGCCATACTATCTCAGGAAAAACCCACATATATAAGTAGATAAATACTTGCTCTGCTTACATAACAGATGTATTGCACTGTCCATGTTTTGAGTTTAGTGATTTTTCTATAGTACAAAAAGAGAAAATCCTTCTTAGCATTTCTCATTTTAAGTGTGGCTATTTTGAAGCCAATCCTGATGTAATTTCCTCCCTCACTCTCCTCTTCCGGATTGTTAATGCGTTACCCGCCCTCCACTATAGAAGTGCATCTTCTCAGCATGAGAAATACTGGCCAGTCAGGGCTCGTTTCCACTATTGCGGTGCAGAATCGCCTGGATTCCACCGCTGATGAAATAGCATGAAATAGCATGCGGATGCGAATATTTTCGCGTTTTTGCCGCGAATTCACATAGGTGAGGGTATATGCGAATTTAACCATGTCACTGCCTGTTTGAAGTTACATTGGTACCTATGCGATTTCGCATGAAAATTCGCATACCATAGCCGCAGGCGAATTCCCTATTAAATACATTAGCGGTGATTCGCATGCATTCCACTCGCAGGCGCATTTTGTGGCTCTTTTGTGCGTTTTTTCACCGCTGAAAAAAACGCACCTCAACAACGCTACAGTGGAAACAGGCCCATCCACTTGCATTACATGTGCGAATCCGCATGCGTTAGATGCATGCAGATTCGCGATAGTGGAAACGAGCCCTCAGAGAGAAACAGGTGTGTGAGGGGGAAACAGGAGGGAAAGGGGCTTCAGCCAATCAGGCTGCATTAGCAAAGTCTGAGGGGGAAGTACAGAAGCAAAAAAGGACAACCCAGCATGCCCTGCAACTTCTTTTTTGTGCACCAAATAAGAGTCATGTAAACTGGGGAATGCTCATTTATCAACAAGTAATAGTGATTTTAACTTTTTTGGATTACCTAGTTAGCATCCTTATTACTTGTTTGCCAGATACAAATAAAGAATTGATTTTTGATTTTTATGCTCGACCGTTGCACTTTAAAAGGAAATGAGTATGGCAGCCTCCATATACCTCACTACAGTTGTCCATTAAGTCGCATCCCAATAAATAGCACCGCCTTTTTGTGTTCAATATTTGGGTTTCTGGATGCCTACTTTTGGATTTTATAAAGTTAGTTATGAAGTTAAATTATGAAATTAATTTGCAGTTAATAAAAAAATATATATTTAAACAGAATCCATAAAAACCTGTGTGCTGAAGCTGCTGTGGGCACCACCCGTCGCTGTGGTTGAATTAAGCCATTCAGCCACAGTGCATAGAAGGTAACAATGACAGGAATTGGGTGGGAATGTGTGACTGTGCATGCTGATTCCCTACCTGTGCTGCGGGGAAGCATATTTTAGTCATAATCACATTGGTGAGAGGATTGGGGTCTGCTGTAGACAGCTAGATTCTCAGCCTCAACCAGCTGCCTCATGTGTATAAGGCTTAGGGCCCGTTTCCACTATCGCGAATCTGCATGTGTTTCCTGCATGCAGATTCGCACAGCCAATACAAGCAGATGGGCCTGTTTCCACTTGTCAGTTTTTCTGTGCAGGCTTTTTCTGCACGGCAGAGCCCTCAGAATTCGCTTGCGTGTGGAAAGTATGCGAATCGCCGCTAATGTATTTGATAGGGAAATCGCCTGCGGCTTTGGTATGCGAATTTTCATGCAAATTCGCATGGAAATCAATGGAAAAGCACACCGGCACTGCCATGGTTAAATTCGCATACAGCATCATCCATGCGAATTCGCATGAAAATTCGCATGCATCCGCATGCGAATTTTTACCGCGGCGATTCGCACCGCACAAGTGGAAACGGGTCCTTAAAGGAAACCAGAGCTGAGCTAAACCAATCATTTTATACATACCTGGGGCTTACTCCAGCCCCACGCACATACATCATTCCCACACCTCTGTACTTTTGAATTGCCGGTACCGGGTCCTGTAACTTAAGCTGGTCGCGGCTAGTCTGCGTAAGAGAAGTGTGCGCTCTATGTATCTCTCCGCCTGCTGGAGAGATACGTAGAGGGCACACTTCTTTTGCACAGACTGGCCGCAACTGGTTGAACTTACGGGACCCGGTACCGAAGAAGACAGAGTACGGTGGCGTGGGAGCGGTCCGTGTGCATAGGGCTGGAGGAAGCCCCAGGTATGTATAAAAATTGTATTTTAGCTCCGCTCTGGTACACTTGTTATTGATTGTTGTTACTTGGAAATCGGGATTCTGCCAGTTTTTGGTATTCAAAAATTCATAAGTTGACTTTTTTAACTGAAGTGAAAAAAAAATTTGATCATGGTCTTTTTTTATCATGACAGTGGAATCCCAAAAGTACTGAACTGAGATGGATATGGTGGCTGCCATATTTATTTCCTTTTAAGCAATACCAGTTGCCTGGCAGTCCTGATGATCTGTTTGGCTGGAGTAGTGTTTATATCACACACCTGTAACAAGCATGTGGTTAATCTTCTCAGATTACAGAAACATCTGATCTGCATCCTTTTTCAGGATCTATATGGCTAATGGTATTTGAGGCAGAGATTCAGCAGGACTGCCAGGCCATATGCAATGTTTAACCACTTAACTCAACTGTACAGACATATTGAGCCACAGTAAATCAATCTGGACATGTACATGCATCCAGTGTTGCAGGGGAGTGCATGCTCGTTCATGGCAGGATTTACAGGTCAGTGATTGGTGAAAGGGAATATGTTTTCCCTGCGACAGTCTAAGTGCCTGTGAATAATTAAAAATACCTTGAATCATGTTTATTCATTCACAGGCTACCAAATGTACACACGTGAAAAAAAAAAATGTTGTGATAGCTGGGACAAATGGGCAAATAAAATGTGTGGGTTTAACTTTTTATCTATAGTAGCATTTGTTTATTTTAAAACTATAGGGAATGGAATTAGAGAAATGGTATATTTTTTTTTCCTTGTATTTCCCTATAAAATGCATAGAACATTACTGAAAACAAGCATCAACCCCACAAAGCGTAATTTGTGGCAGGAAAAAAAACAAGATATAGCTAATTTAGGAGAGAAACCTAGTGATAAAGATATTGGCAAATGAATGAGCGGAGCGATGAGATGGGAAAATTGCTTCTGCCCTTAAAGTGAACCGAGCATCATTTTTAACACCCAGTGCAGCTCTATATCAAATTAAAAATGCATTCTAAAAATGTGGTTTATTATTAAAAAAACCTTTTTGTTTTACCTCCTTTTTACATTTAAGGGTTAAAATACACACTTCTTGAGTCCATGAAAGGACCTGCAGAGGAAGGAGATCAACAGATGGAAGGCTGATAAGAAATCACCTCATTAGACTTAATTGACCACAAACAAACCCTGAGCCTTCCCCATTGTACTTCAAACAGAAAACATAAGACGCACTTGAAGAATTTCACACCTAGCCTGGATAAGACATTGTAAAAGCAGCAGGAGTTTTTGAACTCCTGAAACTAGGCAGCCCTTTCAGCTATTTGAAGCCAGGAGCTGCTTAGATCACTTTAAAGAGAAACTCCGACCAAGAATTGAACGTAATCCCAATTAGTAGCTGATACCCCCTTTTACATGAGAAATCTATTCCTTTTCACAAACAGACCATCAGGGGGCACAGTATGGCTGATATTGTGGTTAAACCCCTCCCACAAATTCTGCATACGTACTCTTGGCAGTTTCCTGTCTGTGAACCCTGTTGCATTGTGGGAAATGGCTGTTTACAGCTGTTTCCAACTGCCAAAACAACAAGCAGAAGCTACGTCACTTGCCAGCAGTAAAAATGTCACCATGTAATGTCAGAATATAAATGAGGGAGAGGAAAGATTTTACAATGAGCAAACACTAACTAAATCATTTATACATAATTAAGCACTTTTTTTTTAAATTACATTATTTTCACTGGAGTTCCTCTTTAAGGTGAAAATAACCCACGGGCTGAAGTGGTTAAAAGGAAATAAATATGGCAACCTCCATATCCCTCTCACTTTAGTTGTCCTTCAAAGGTGTGGCGCAATGGGAGGTGATTGCAGCAGTGATTGAAGTTCATCTTTTGTGATGCCTGAAATGCTGCTTACAGATATGGTACAGGCGACTTGTATAGAGGATGCTGTTGTTGTGCATGACACGATGTACACTGTTAGCTGTGTTTTTCGTTTTTCCTCAGCTTGAGCAACAAGACGACCTTTACACCATACAAAAATAAAAGCAGGAGTAATTATATTTCAGAAATGACTGATAGGTTCGCTAAGGATCACTACACATTCTGTTTATCAAATTATTGCTTAGCAACTTTGTGATAGTTTGGCATTTATAAATACCCACGCACAGCCTTCCGAGATAATGAAAAAAGGTAATAAAGTGAAAAGCAATTTTAATTTTGCCATGCGTTCCAGGTTCTTCCTTCTATTCACACTGCTAATGTAGCATGGTTACTGAAAAGCTGCGTGAGTCACTCCACACAGCTCGTGTGATATCACAGATGCTAATTCTCTAATGGGAAAGTATGCCATCAAGTGGGCATCGCTTTCACATTCTGCACACTGCGTTCAGATAAATGACTTGCATGCTTGCAAAATGACCTTATGGTTATGTATGTTAGAATTAATGAAATTGGACGTTTTGACAGAGGAATGTAACTTGTCTTCGTGGGCCCTAGAGGAAATGATTTCACATGACCCCTATTGACTTCACCTTGTCTTATGTGGCCTGGGAATACCTGCATGTTTGCCTGTTTGGAAGCTTTAAGTGTAACTCCGCTGTCCTTTATTAAAAATGAAATGAGCAAATTATCCTAATACATTGCAAGTATTTTACCAGGTTGTGTTATTTGACATAAAGGTGACCGCTCTGGAGCTGCTCATCTGTTGCACTGCAATAACTTGCTGGAGTGTGGAATACGAGTGGTTAGTTAACTTAAAAATATTAGGCATCATCCTTTATTCTCCCCTTTAAAGGACCACTATAGTGAAAAGTTGTAAAATTTAAAATACTTGTTAACATATACAAATAAGAAGTACATTTCTTCCTGAGTGAAATGAGCCATAAATTAATTTTCTATGTTGCTGTCACGTACAGTAGGTAGTAGAAATCTGACAGAACTGACAGGTATTCGACTAGTCCATTTCTTCATGGGGGATTCTCAGCATGGCCTTTATTCTTTTTAAAGACACTCCCTGAAAATTATCTATTCAAAGATGCTGGCCAGCCTCTCTGCCCGCTGCACACTTTTTATGGCAGCTGGAGGGAGCAACTGCAACTTTTGAAAAATAAACCCTAAGGCCCCCCCCCAATGAGGACATGAGCTAGTCCAAAACCTTTCAGTTCTCACATTTGTATTACCTGCTGTAAGTGACAGCTACATAAAGTAATGTATGGCTCATTTTACTCTGGAAGAAACCTTCTTGTTGTTTGTATGTTTACATGTATTTTACATTTTACGATTTCGCAATAGTGGTCCTTTGGTCCTTTAAAGCAGACCTTATCTCTTGCACAGGAGACAAGGGAAACAGAGAAATCCACCCTGTGTGTGTTTTCATAGAACTGCCTGTAAAATTCTCCCTGATCAGCAAGTAATCACCAAGTGCCTAACCCTTTCTGTGCTCCCAGGAAACCAGGACAGAATCAGTCTGCAGGATTTCTGTAGGAGCTCTACAAGCTGTAACACATGTTTTTCTTTAAAGGATATTCTGCTAATGCTTATATTTAAGAGCAGAGAGGAAGTTCTCAGTTTAGGGCCGCTTTAATGACTGGGGCATTCAAATAGAACTAGGAACACTACTGCGGGGGATGTGGGTAATGTCTTAACTTTTACTTCATGTTTTGTGTGGACCTTTGTGAATGAGTTACAAAGAGTTAAGAATTGTGGGAAATCCTGTGTAATGTATACTGTTGCCGTGGTTTCCAGCAGATTTACTCTGATTTTGTTACCATAATTAGAAAGTTGCAGGCTGAAATTGAAAGAGAATAATTAATACAGTATATCACTGAAGGCTTCACTACTGCTGACCGAGTGCTTTTTCAGGTTGTGCCCAATATTGGGTAGACCATAGTCATCCAGTTCCGTAGTGTGAGCGGCTTCAGAACTGTTGTCAGCTAGCAGGTTCCCCAGTGGTTACAACTGCGGTACTTCTACAGAGTACAAGAGGAATCGCCTCCGGGAGACTTGGGTGCAGGATACAGCCTGTATGGCTTATCCTGCTCCTGCACAAGTTGCCACCATGGATGGTGGGGAATGAAATGATTTGTCTTCTAGCAATTGCTGTAGGTTGAATTATAGTATTTTATAAGTAACTTTAGCTCCGTCTTCTGACGGCGCTGAAGTTATTCACTGTGCGCTGCAATAGACATAATTCCTATTACAGCCTATATTGGCGCCGGCTGTGCCCAAATCTCCTGCGCTGGAATGAAAGTGTTCGGTTCTACATAATACATTCAGCAGAGAGTCCTTAGGCAAGACTCCCTAACACTGCTACTGCCTACTGAGCGCACTTTAGTGACTGCAGCTATGGCGCCGCCAGGAGAAAAGCACAGTATATATGTAGTTTGTCTTATTTGTCTATAAAAATATTAATAGACCTCTTATTGACCATATTTTAGGTTTTCTGCATTCTTGCTTTATATGTGAAGTCCGCTTTGACTTACAGCCATCACGGTAGGGAATTAAATCAGCTTAAGCAAAATCCATTCGATATTTAGAAACAGTTTATTAATAAGCTTTTGCCAAGCGTGATTTATTTGCAATTGTTATTAAGTCCGGTAGATCAGATTCTCTTGAACTTAGGGCCCGTTTCCACTTGTGCGGTGCGAATCGCCGCGGTAAAAATTTGCATGCGGATGCGAATTTTGTGTGCGGTTGTATGCGAATTTTCATGAAAATTCACATGGATGACGCTGTATGCAAATTTAACCATGGCAGTGCCGGTGTGCTTTTTCACTGATTTTCCATGCGAATTCGCATGAAAATTCGCATACCAAAGCCGCAGGTGATTTCCCTAATAAATACATTAGTTGTGATTCGCATGCATTCCACACGCAGGCGAATTCTGAGGGCTCTGCCGTGCAGAAAAATCCTGCACAGAAAAACGCTCAGGAAAACTGACAAGTGGAAATGGGCCCATCCACTTGTATTGGCTGTGCGAATCTGCATGCAGGAAACGCATGCAGATTCGCGATAGTGGAAATGGGCCCTAACAGTGGAACGTTATAGAAATGCAGAAAAGCATCTCTTTGTACACAACTTCAGTAATCTATTTTTGCAACACTTCTTGCATACATTTTGTGTATATATATCACTGCAGCAACTGTATTCAAGCAATTTTCTCACTGTAACAAATGATTGACCCTCCAAGCCATTTCTTGCAGTGGATAAAGATTTTGTGATTTATAGCTGAAGTTCTTGAAGTCAGAAGTGCAATGGATTGCCCTATTAAATAAAAAGACTGCAGTAAAAGCAAGCAACCTTCAGCTGTACCGGCAGTTTTTCAATTGCCAATTAAGGTGCCAAATCGAGTATTGCATTGAAGAGGCTAACTCATGCTACATACATCCAATTTTGATTGGCCAATTTTGCCTCTTTAACCACTTAAGGACTGCAGTCTTAAAACCCCCTTAAGGACCAGTCACTTTTTTTCCATTTAGACCACTGCAGCTCTAACGGTTTATTGCTCGGTCATACAACCTACCACCTAAATGAACTTTACCTTCTTTTCTTGTCACTAATACAGCTTTTTTTGGGTGCTATTTGATTGCTGCTGTGATTTTTAGTTTTTATTATAATTATCAAAAAAGACATGAATTTTGTCAATGATTTTTTTTTTTTTTTTTTTTTTTTTTTTTTACTTTCTGTGCTGACATTTTTCATAAAGTAAAATTTCTATATAAATCTTTGTCCACATTTATTGTGCTACATGTCTTTGATTAAAAAAAAAATCCAATAAGTGTATAGTTATTGGTTTGGGTAAAAGTTATAGCGTTTACAAACTATGGTGCAAAAAGTGAATTTTCCCATTTTGAAGCATCTCTGACTTTTCTGAGCACCTGTCATATTTCATGAGGTGCTAGAATTCCAGGATAGTATAAATACTCACCAAATGACCCCATTTTGGAAAGAAGACATCCCAAAGTATTCACTAAGGGGCCTGGTGAGTTCATAGAAGATTTTATTGTCACAAGTTAGCGGAAAACAACACTTTGTGACAAAAAAACGAAGTGTTTCCATTTCTGCGAACTTGTGACAAAAAAAATGAAATCTGCCACGGACTCACCATGCCCCTCTCTGAATACTTTGGGGTGTCTACTTTCCAAAATGGGGTCATTTGTGGGGTGTCCTGGCATTTTGGGGGGTGCTAAATTATAAACACCCCTGTAAAGCCTAAAGGTGCTCATAGGACTTTGGGCCCTTTAGCGCACCTAGGCTGCAAAAGTGTCACATATGTGCTATCACCGTACTCAGGAGAAATATTATAATGTGTTTTGGGGTGTATTTTTACATATATTGTCACAATATATATTACATATTGTCACAAAAACTTGTGACAAAAATAAAATCTTCTATGAACTTTCCATACTCCTAACGGAATACCTTGGGGTGTTTTCTTTCTAAAATTGGGTCACTTGTGGGGTTCCTATACTGCCCTGGCATTTTAGGGGCCCTAAACCGTGAGGTGTAGTCTGGAAACCAAATGCCTCAAAATGACCTGTGATATCCTAAAGGTACTCCTAGGACGTTGGGCTCCTTAGCGCACATAGGCTGCAAAAGTGTCACATGTGGTATCGCTGTTCTCAGGAGAAGTAGTATAATGTGTTTTGGGGTGTATTTTTACACATACCCATGCTGGGTGGGAGAAATATCTCTGTAAATGACAATTTTTTAATTTTTTTTTTTGACACACAATTGTCCATTTACAGAGATATTTCTCCCACCCAGCATGGGTATGTGTTAATACACCCCAAAACACATTATACTACTTCTCCTGCGTATGGCGATACCACGTGTGACACTTTTTTGCAGCCTAGGTGCATTAAGGGGCCCAAAGTCATATGAGTACCTTTAGGATTTCACAGGTCATTTTGAGGCATTTTATTTCCAGACTACTCCTCACGGTTTAGGGCCCCTAAAATGCCAGGGCAGTATAGGAACCCCACAAGTGACCCCATTTTAGAAGGAAGACACCCCAAGGTATTCCGTTAGGAGTATGGAAAGTTCATAGATTTTATTTTTTGTCACAAGTTGAGGGGGGGGGGGAGCTGGGGGGGGGGTGTGCGGGGTGGGGGGGGGGTTGATCAGGACCGCCCAGGGGGCAGTTTAGGACCGAATCTAAAATATAGCGTTGACAGATAGTGACAGGGAGTGATTGATGGGTGATTGGGTGCAAACTGTGGGTGATCAGGGGGCCGGCGGGGCAGAATCAGTGTGCCGGTGTTTACTAGGGGGGCTGCCTCCTGCCCTGGTGGTCCCTCGATCACTGGGACCACCAGGGCAGGAGGCATCCTGTATAATACACTTTGTATATAATACAAAGTGTATTATACACTTTGCATGCATTAACCCTCCTCCGCTTCTAAATAGCCGGTGGGTGGGCGGAGCCTAATGCCTGATATCAGCAGGTGTTGCAGCCGGGAGAATAGTGGACTGCGAGTAGGCAGGCCAGTCGGCAGGGCTGGATTTACCATAAGGCACTATAGGCGCCTGATGTTGGAAAGGCGGCTCACTCCCCTCCCCAAGCTCCTTCTGCAGAGTCCCAAACAGAGCATAATGAGGTTACTCACCGGGTCTCTGTATTCCACTGACAAGATCTCCCTTCAGTCGGGGGCACCACTGCATACTTAGTACTGAGGGTACCTCTGGCTACCTAATGCTAAGGGGCACTTGTAGCTACCTATGACTAGTAAGGGAGAGAAGTGACAGCTAGGTCAGCCAGCACACTTGCGGTGTGGTTTGGTGGTGGTTTGTAGGTTCATGAAGGGCGCAGTCTAGGGTGCCAGACCATCTGTGCCTATAGGCTCATGTGATGTAAATCTGGGCCTGCCAGTCGGCATCTATGTACAGGTATATCTTATGTCTGTGTACATATGTTTTTACATTTTTTTCATCTTAGTTGTCCTTTAATACTTGCTGGTGGGTGACTTTGTTGGGAGAAAAAAAAAACTTCTCCATGTTTGATTTCTGTATGTGGTTGCCTAGTTTCCCAAGGCTAGAACAGTGTAACCAATAACTGTAGGCCCTGTAAATGTTTGGACTTAAGCCATATGGCGTTGACTGCTGATGTGCATGAACTCTTAGGCCTCTTGCACACTGCATGCATTTCCGATTCCGCTTTTTAATCAGTTTTTACATCCGATTCAGATTCCGATTTGCAGTGTGCAGGGAGCAAACTGCAAATCGGAATCTGAATCGGATATAAAAACTGGTTAAAAAGCGGAATCTGAATCGGAATCGCGTGCAGTGTGCAAGAGGCCTTATGTGGCTTTCTGTCGTTGCTGAGACTGATTTTTCAGCACTTTCCTGGAGAAGGTTGTCTGCTGGATCCCATATTGGGGAATACACACAAATAGTTGTTACTTCAGGCTTCAGACCACACTGACGAAGCAGTATTGCAATGCACTGCATTGCCAGTGAGGCTCTCTCCTTAGTTCTAAACAGAGACATCTATATTATGGTGGTAGAACTCAAATCAAGGTCTTTGACATTATGGTTCAAGAGAAAATGGCTGTGGTAAATAGGGGAAGCTGGCATTATAACATCAGAATGAGCGGCTCATTCAGTTGGCAAACATTACTAACATAGTGTAGCTTTCAGTAGTTACCTGACTGATCAAATTATCTTTTGTTTATTGGAGGAAACTGGGTTTATTCATAAAAGTACAGTATGTTTTATGAATGCTAAATTGAAATTTGTACCCTCTATTTGTTGTATAGTGTTGCACCCGCTATCTGTTGTTGTATAGTGTTTTCATGCTATGTTTTTGCTTTAGAATGAAGAAATGTAGGCCGCACTCAGCATTGTTGCGTTTACACCAAGCGTGATGGGAATCGTAGGCAGTGCTCAGCATTGTGGTCATTCCACCAAGCTTGATATTAGTGTAGGCAGCACCTAGCATTGTGGTAATTCCACCAAGTTTGGAAGGAGTGTAGGCAGCGCTAAGCATTGATGCGATTCCACCAAGCTTGGTAGCTAAGTAGGCAGATCCTCTCAAAAATGTGCTAATTCCACCAAGCTTGGTCAGACTTCTCAACCTCCATTTCTCTCAGCAAGAGGCTTAAAACCGTTTGTGTAAAGGCTGGCCCATGATAATGAAGTCTCATAATCCTAAGGGAAAACAAGCAGGAAAAAAACATTGCGATGTATTCTGTTCTGACAACAGCCTCAGACAAGAACACAAGCAGATGTAGGCTGTTTAGGTGTTAGAACGTGAAAGATCTCTGTATGCGGCTTTCAGTGCATCTATCTGTTCCACAATATGTGCGTTCATAACTTGTTGACAGCATAAACTTGTTGACATAAAGAAGGAAGTGACACCCTCAGGGAAAGGCTATATTGGCTGTTTAGCCTAAAGTGGCACTTAAATAGAGACATTACATTAAACAATTTGCTTACTTCAAACAGAAATCTGAAATAACTGCACCCCAGCGTGCAAACATTCCACTCCATTCACTTTTTTCCCTGCTTACAGTTATAAATACAGTGTGCCATGAAAACAGCTCAAACAGCTCATAGTGTTATGAAAACACACATTTAATTACATGTATCCTCTCTGAGGCCCTTCAAGGAATGATATATGGAATCTGATAGAGCCTGCTTCCTTGGTGACAACCATATTAACTGATAAGGCGTCAAAAGCCATAATAATCATATGTGATGTCATATAACACCTAGCTTCATGCCATAATCTCAGTACGTGTAATAAAAATCCTGGTTTGTCGTCCTTTTGCCCAAACTTGCCCCTGCTAGAATAATAAACCCTACTATTTGCACTCAAATGTAAATATTTCTCATTCATCTGTATGCTGGGGTGCAAACAGCAGTGAAATAATGAAATGTCTTTGTGTTTATGAAGGAAATGTTTCTTGAATGAAAATGGAAGACAGACTATAGCTTCTTTGTTTCTTTGTTTTCCAGGGCCACTGCCAGTTGTTTGTTTCATATGGTTATACCTTCCCTTGGCATTGTTCTTATACACCGGCTTAGGCATACATATGTGATGACACCCATGCATAAACTGTAGCCCAGCATTGCCCCCAACCCATGCTCAAATGCTAGCCTGGCAGTGCCCCCAACTCCATGCATAAACTGTAGCCTGCAAGCCTTGCCTACTATTTTTGATAGTCCTAAACTAATGAGGTTTTGTGACTACTTACCTTTAGTGCTTTGGCCCACTAGAAATCGCAATTAAGTGCTTGAGATTTTTCAGTGTTTTCCAGAGTGATTTCTGCAGAGTTGTTTTGTTTTTTTTAATGGTGATTTCCATTAGCGCAAGGGTTTACGGGTACAAGTGGTTTTGTGTTGTAAAACCACCACAAAATTGCTTTGGACAGCGATTGAAAAGTGATTTCGCAGTGATCCTTTGGAAGCGCAAACTCTCCAAACATGCTGCAGGCACCGTGATTATTTTGGGAATCGTAGTCGCTACTGTGGAATCAATTCCATTGATCTTGATTAAGCTAATGCTTTTGGATTCTTAAGGGATTCCAAAATGCTGCTAAAAGCGTTCTTAGTGGACCCCAGGCTTTACTGAATCTGGGAGGGTTGAAGCAAAGCTTGTAGGGCGAGGACACTCATCCAATTTTGACTAGCCAATTGTGCCACTTCCATGTAGTGTGGGAACTTACCTGCACAATCTCACAACCTGCACAATCTGTTTTGTGAAACAGTAAAATTGGCCAATCATTGGTCTATCAGAATGATGTGTGTATGCACCCTTACACTGCTACAAAAATCATGCTGTGGTAAGTAGTCAGAGAACTGATTCAGTGTCTCATATGTTGAGGATCCACACAAGAAGGCAGAGATCCTTACAAAAAGAAACCAGAATTGGCTCCTGCCATATTCATTTCCGTTAATGGCACTGGTGGTTTTATTTTTTCATAAAGCCATTAAAACTACATGCTACCCAGCTCTGGTGAGTTTAGCATATAAGATGATTATCATGACCGTCAGACAAATAGATTTTTTTTTCCCCAGCTGATTCCCTGTTATTATTCATTATGAATGCAGCATTCCCCTGCCACAGTGCCATTGCCTCTGCTGTATGCTTTGATGGTTGGATTATACATGTGCTTATGCCCAAAACAAAACTTTTGATGGTTGGGTTGTTCTCTATTGTAAACAAAAGTGCGGTTACCCTAAATTGTGGTATTCTCTGAACTGGGATCTGTCACAGATGTGCCGGTGCTTTCCTTTTATTATGATGAGCTTTATTACTTCTGCTAATTGAGCAGCCAGTGTCAGCAGTAGGGAGCGATCTGCAAGCCGCAGCGATGGAGCTCGGATGCCATATTGCCATTTTGGTGCCTCATACACAGAACACTCCTGGAAAGGTCAGGCCGGCACATTTATGACACATTAACTGTAAATGGCAGTTTAGAGGTTTATTAATGTGCAGCACACTGTTTTGTACAGCAAATGCTGAGTGAATCACCGCAGGCTCAGACACGGCTTTATTCTGAGAGATAATCTGACTGGCAGCATCACACGTTACTAAATGAGAATAAAAGCATTCATCTTCTGAAGTTTTGTGTGCTTTACTCGGTTCAAGCATACAAATTGTCAGCTGCTAATCCCACCTGAGCTCGGATATTATTTTAAGACAGATTTAATGATGAGCCTCAGGCAGCAATCCAGACGCACATGTAGATTGATAATAATCCCGCATCAATAGTTTAAGCAATGAAATGTGTGATTTTCCTAGAGTTACCTTAAGATGAATTTGAAATAAAGGTCACATGATCCTAGGCAGATTAGAGTTACATTAAACCATCCATTCCTGAATCCTGATCCATCAAGGAGATGGTCAATGAGATGCGCATAATTCCGGCTGTATACAAATTCCATGAAAATTAAATTGGGCCAATTAAAGAATTGATTGAAAAGAAAAGCCAGAATCATTGGGCATCTCTGCATATTATGCCCCCCCCCCCCCCCTTTCCCTTTCAAGATCTATTCCTCTGACCTTGGGTTCCCTATAAAGAAAACATTCGGACCATAGACATGTGGAGGCTTGACCTATTTATTTCCTTTTAAACAATTCAAGTTGTCTGGCTGTCCTGCTGATCCTAAGCTTCTAAAGCTGAATACTCACCTTGTGACCCAGGAAGATGGATCCCAGTGACATCCCACGACCACAAGCTCTCCTCGATCATTATCTCCTTGGCTGCAGGTATACACAACGGGCATGAACGAGAGTACAAGCCATTGCGGTACTTTGCATGGGAGTCGTCGGATAGATCCGATCCGCCCTGATGGTCATTGTCACACAATGCTTATCGTCCACGTAATTGCATGCTTGTACCCACATAGCTAGATCGTGAAAACGATCGCTCGAAAAATCGCACAGTGGCTACGGGCATGAATAGTTTTAGCCATAGACTCTGAGAAAGCATGCAGATGAGAGGTCTCTGACAATATTAGCTGCATACTTGTTTCAGGTGTGTGATTCAGACACTATTGATCAGAAAGATCAACAGGATAGCCAGGCAACTGGTATTGTTTAAAGGGTCTCCGAGCACCTCTCATGGGCATGCCTTTAAGACAGACGACTTCCAACAAAGTCATGCTATGACCCCTCTGGAGGAGCTTCTTGTAATGGCCATGCGTGTAACTTCCTCCTGCTTAATTCAGTGATGCACTTCTCTAACAGAGAAGACAGGGTTGACCCGGAAGTTATAACATGGCCAAGATAGCAGCAGCAATTTTTAAATTGAAATTGAACTAAAAGTATTTGGTGTAGAACGGAGATTCAGGCATCAAATGAAAGAGGAGTGCGCAAGCTACAGAAAGGTATGCATCTTTAAGTACTTTGCAGTACTGGTCGGAGTCTTAAAGGCATGCCAAAGAGAGGCGCTCGGAGTCCCTTTAAAAGGAAATAAATATGGCAGCCTCCATATGTCTCTTACCTTGGGTTCCTTTGAAGATGGCCATACATAATATAATTAGATCATACATGTACACATAAATATTTGTCTGAAAGAGATTACTTTTAAAATCTTGATGACAATTGCCTGTAGCGATTGAGACCCGGTCACTAGGGTGGCAGTTCTGGACTCAAGCGTTACAGAGAGCGAGCGATGTGTACGGTTTGTGTGGAGAGGGGAAGAGTGATGATTACTTTTTGCGCCATGGAACAGTTTCTGCCTGTCGAGGTTAGAAGGGGAACATACCTTGAATGGCCACATCACCAGAGTTCCCTACAGCTTTATTATGGTGGGATGGACCTTGTGAAAATAAAATTATGGTGGTAAATGAAAGTGTTAATACAATTTTTTTTTTTTATACAATTTTTTTATTTATTTTTTTATTGTAAGTTGCTTGACCATTAATATGCACATCTAGCTTGAAGATGTTCATGTTTGATGTACTTTCTGTGGCAATCAGCCATTCAAAGAGAATACGGAATTAGTGCAATTTGTATCTTTATATAAAAGTGCATTGATCTGCTCCTGTGTTCTGTTCCTTTTTCCTCCTACAGTGTTACCTAATTTTATATATATTAATAAATTTGCTTGATCTGACTAATTTTTTTTTCTTTTAACAAGATTTTTTGTACACGTTCTGTTTTTCAGGGTGAAGTGAAAAGTAAAGTCTTCGAGCTAAACTACTATGAGGTCAGAAGCTTTGCTGCTATATTTCACAATACTGCAATTCGTTGGGGCTGGATTCCCAGAAGATTCTGAGCCAATCAGTATTTCGCATGGCAACTGTAAGTAAAACATTTCACTGCATGCAAAACCATTCATCCATGAACAGTGAAAACAAATTGACTCTTACCTATTGGCCCAAAAGGATGTCACTAGTTTGCAATGACAATACCATGTTAACCGTGAAGCTCTCTTGAGTGTTGAACTGAATGCAGTGGGTTGGAACTTGTCAAACTGATGGCATTCCTTCATGGAAATGAAGCTTAACCTTCCTTATCTGTGTGTGTTCTGTGGGCCAGGGTGGACTGAATGTTTTCTGTTTCACAGAAACTGTCTGAATGATGGTAAAATAAATGCTATAGTCTGAAAGTGTTTCCAGATAGCAAATTCCAAGACACAAAAGGGTGATAGATCCCTGGTCTTGCGCGTTTGCAATCTAAAGGAATGGGGTGGGGGAGCAAGAGGTGGGATATTATACAATATTCATACCTCTAGGAAGTGTGTTTTTAGGTTATTTAGTAAGGAGTACAACTTGGCTAGAGGTCAAAGGTGGAATGGCCTAAGTTAGAGCCTATGCTTGTCGGAGAATTTTGCAGTATCTACCCCTGCAGGACTTCATTTTGGCGCTGCAAGCATTCCCTTGTGCGTTCTCACTGCAACCCGTTAGCAGTGAGATCAGTGAATTGGAATGCAGTTCCCATACATTGATCCAAGTCTCTGTGTCAATGAGATGCCAGTGGGCATTGTAACAAACTAAGTAAAACATGTACACGTTACTTCCTAAGGCTGCTTTCACAGTGGGACGTTACAGGCGCGCGTTAGAGCAGCCTGTAACGCAGCCCAACTCACAGTAATGAAAAATCAATGGGCTGTTCACAGTGCACACGTTGTGTTACAGTGTAACACTACACGTTGAATGAAGGTGCAGCATGCTGTGCGTTATACTGGGCTTTAGCTGCGTTAGACTGCTTGCACATGCTGAGTGACTAGCCACATGGCTAATTAATATTCACTGCACTGTGGTGACGTAACCTGGACTCATAGTGTTGTCCGGATCATGAATGAATCTTTCATTTGATCCGGATCTTTTTTGTGAGTCGAATCATCCGGATCATCACAATGACCGATTCGGTTCACAGTGGATGTCTGGAAGAAACAAGAGCATACAGAATGTACAGTGCAGGGAAATTCCTGTCCTGCTAGTCATTTTACCCCCAGTCTGCTTCCCTAGCAAAATGATTCAAATGATTCGGTTCAAAGATCCAGATCTTTTCAATGATCCGATTCGAATCATCCGAATCCTTGGAAAAGATCCTGACTTCCCATCACTATCACTATCCTGGAGCTGCTGTTCTATCAGTATAGATAGAACGAAAACCGCGCACCAAGGGCTGCATAACGCGGCTCAATCTGACGTTCAACTTCAACACCACCATGCGTTGCGTTAGGGGCACGTTATGTGACCTTAACGTCCCCTAAAACGCAACGTCTTGGTGTGAAAGAGGCCTAACAGTAGGCACAGGAGAAAAACTGTGAGGACATCTTGTTGCCAAAAAGTCAAATTACACCTACATTTTTTTTAATTGACCCTTTTCCTCCCCACCCTCCCCTAGTTACCCAAATAAAACATTTGCATATTTAAAAAAAAAAAATACATAAATGGTTACCTTAGGGACTGAACTTCTTTAATATGTATGTCTTGAGGGTATATTACTGTTTTTGCATATGTGGGCTTGCAGTTCGTGATGAAGACAAAACTGAAAAAATACACCTTTATTTCCAAATAAAATATAGTCACCATAGATTGTGCTAGGGAAACATTTTAAACATTGCAATGACTGGGACAAATGGGCAAATAAAATGTGTGGGTTTTATTCACAGTAGAACGTTTAAATTTAAAATGATAATAGCTGAAACCTGAGCATTTTTTTCCATCTTTTTGTTCTTATTATTCCTTTTAAAATGCAATTAGAATAAAACAATTCTTAGCATAATGTACCACCCAAACAAAGCCTAATTGGTGGCAAACAAAAAAAACAAAAAAAAAGCTATATAGTTCATTTTGTCATAAGTAGTTATTGTTGTTGGCAAAAGAAAGGGAGGAGCACTGAAAGCTGAAAATTGCTCTGGTCATAAAGGGGAAAAAAACCTTTAGTGGTTAAAGATTTCAAAATTTCGAGAGTGACTGATGTGTTGTGGTGTCAGAGGAGTTCTATAGGTGTGTGTGAATATATAATTACACACACATATTTTGTTAGATATGACTTAACATTACATAAGAAGGAATTGCAGCAGATTGAAACAAAATCTCTTAATAAATTTGAAAGTAATAATAATCAGAAAATATTTTTTAAATTGCTGACTGCAGTCAGAGTCCTTTTGTCTGCACAGGGGATAATCTGTGCATCTCCTACTAATCCCCTCTGCTAACCTTCTTAAAAGCTGTAGGTTCTTAAGTACATGGCCAGTCCCCTACTTTTCCGCCTTATCTACCTGCAGAATAGACTTGACTTTTCTGAAAAGTGTGTCTTCCTGTAGCTTATCCCAGCTTTGCATGGCGTGGTTCCTTGCTGCTGCTAAGATCTGGAGACTCGTGTGATGAACATGGACCTTGCCGTTTGCTTAGTTCATCTTTATTAGCGTTATCAACTTAACCATGAGCCAGCATTGCATTCTAATACTGCAAGGATATACAAGTCTAATATGGAGCAGTAGGCTACATCACAAAAACCACAGAGATCTGTCTGCTAGTGAAAGCCTACGTTCTCGCCAGCGCTAAACCATAATTGTGATATTTAATAATCACAAATTCAATTACATGTATTTAAATCACGGAGACAGGGAGGATTAACAGGCGCATACCACATGCTTATGAAATTAGAGGCAAAATTAAAAAATGCATAAACCCAGGCTCAATAACATATTAAAGTTAATTTTAGCTTGCAAGCTGGTCCATTATATAAAACCTTTTTCATTTGTATGCATATGAAGTGAGGTTATTCCCAACACTATTTAAGGCCTCCTTTCAACATTACTTCTAGCATTTTTTTTTTTATTGCGAAGGAGACCAGGAAAAGTATATAACGTTCTAGAGAAAGTACTTCTGCTTGTTGTATGGACTTTACATGGGTTTAGATGCACTGGGTGCGATTTGCTAAAGTAGTAGTGCCTTAAAATCCGGTACATTTTTACTCTGTTTACTTCAAACATCCAGTCATGTGCAGAGGAATTCTTACACGATTGTATGTTTGGAATGATCAGATATTCCATCAATTGCTTCTCTCTCTCTACCACTTGGTAATTAAGGATTAACAATTAAATTCACATTTCTCCTGCATTCAAATTTCATGTAAATGTAATGCAGCTTCAAATTGGACCATTTTGAATAACTTCTTGTCCATTTTTATTGGTACAAGTTCAAGCTGCATAACATTTACCATATTTTGCGGGACACATGACACATAAAATGCTATGATTAAGGGCGTGTAACGTCCGAAACATGTCAGCATGTGGTGATGGATTTTTAGCTTGTCATGTACGTGATTGAATAAAGCAAGTTTGTTCCTACTGACATTGTGCGGAATCTACTCTCTACTGTACATAAAATGCACCTAGTATTAGAGGACAAAACTCAGGGGAAAAAATACTAAACTTGGTGCGTTTATGGCGCAGGCGCATCCAATCAACCTTACACTCCTCCATACTGTCTCTATCTAAGCTACACTGCCCAGCTACACTACCCCCTGCTGCTCCCACCAGCTACACTACACTAACCCCTAATGGCCCCCCCCCCCCCAGTTACACAACACTAAAATAACCCCTGCTGTCCCATCAGCTAAGCTACACGAACACCTGATTACCACCAGCTACACTAACAGTGGAAGATCTCTCCTGATCCTTCTGCTATGTTCCTGGAGTATGTCCAGGAGTATGGCAGCAGGATCGGCAAGTGCTTCCCTGCTCACTCTGCACTGTGTAGTCTGAGTAGAAGACTCGCCCACTCTCCCTTTCCCTCCCCCTCCCCCCCCCCCCCCCCCCTTTTTCAGGGAACAAATAGTGCTTCTTATATTCTGAAAGATACTGTATATGAAATTTGAATGCAAGGAGAGATTTGCGTCTCTCTGATCATCCCTAGTAATTATATTGCTGCTTCTGTTTTGCATTAATAAATATTAGAAGCAAATTTAAATATGATGCATAATTTTGGTCCTTTATTTAATTGGGCTACTCCAAAAGGTACTTGATTGATGCCAGTGTTTGAAATCCCCTATCCTTTTCTAACATCTATAGCAGAATAGCAATGGTGATCTTTTCTTGCAGACTTTTCCTCCATCCCCTTCCACAAAACCATAATGCTGTTGCCTTGCAGCTGGAGTCTTAATTATTTGTTTGTTCTGCATTATGAAGAATGCATTGGGGAGCATGACATCATCAGTTTGACTTTTATTGGCTGCAACAGATGGGTGGGATTGGGAATACTTGTGGACATATTCTCACCACAGGAGAAATATAGAAGAAGCTGTCATGACATTAAGCTTCCTGGCAGCTCGCAAAACTGAAATAGAGTAGTCCTATAACAGAGAAAAGATGCCTGCTAAATAACCCTCTGTGTTAGAGAACATAAAAGCCTCTTTTTACCCCATCTAAAGAACCTCGTTTTCCCGTGTCTGACCTACACATTTCATAATTTAAAAGAACTGCACCATATTAAAGTTTATTTTTTATTCAGCTGATCAGTGGGGGTTCCTTGGTCCTCCTAAGGGCCACATGTTTGTGAATAGACTGAAGGAAATCGGGTTTATTAGAATTTAGCTTCAGCTGAACTGGAGATCTCTTCCTGAAAGAAATTTCCTGCTTGATATGAACATATTCTAAAGGGACTGATGCTTGATTTGAACTAATTAGGGGGAAAGGTATTGGTCTGTTTAGGACCAACATTGACATCGCCACCAGCTAAAACAGCATTTTCTGGACTATTGAACATGTGCAATGTAAATACTCCTTCTTTGATGTGGTACAAATGAGTATTTTGGCAAGCATGTTTATAGAGTTTGACACCAGCTTCGGGAACACTAGCAGCTGTCAAGAAGAAAACATTCTTATGTCTAAAGCCTCATACACACGGGCTACAACTGTCGCCGCAACCACGTGGCACACGTGTGTTGCGGCGACAGGTCGTCCGTTAGTCTCCTCTGCCTGATTTGCCCACCCTTCACTATAGAAAGTGTATTGTTTCAGCATGAGAAATTTTGGCCAATCAGAGAGGAACCGAGGTGTGGGAGGGGAAAACAGGAGGGAAAGAGGCTTTAGCCAATCGGGCTGCATTAGTTAAGTCTGAGGGGAAGTAGGGAAGCAAAAAAAGACAACCCAGCATGCCCTGCAACTTCTCTTTTGTGTACCAAATTTTCTGTGTACCAAATAAGTCCTATCAACTGGGGAATAATTTATCAACAAGAAAAGTAATAGTGATTTTATCTTTTGGATTGCCTGATTAACATCCTAATTACTTGTTTACCAGATAAAAATAAAGAATTGATTTTATGCCCGACAGTTACTCTTTAATACAGGAAAAGGGGATGTGTGTTGCTCTTATCTGTACTTGACTCTTTAAAGATGTATTATGAGGGCTTCACACTGCAAATCTTTTTCTAAGTGTGATTTTAAAAGCTCTTGCTCATTGAATGCGAAGTGTGTGTTCTTACTTGAGCAATGTGATTTAATAACAATCACCCATAGCATTGTATTAGCAAGAGCTTTTCAGATCACTAGTGCTAAAAAAAGCTCTTGCAGGGTGAATCAGCCCTAAGTGTTGAATAGAAGATGCCCATAAGCCACTTTGAAGTTTATCTAAGAATTCTGATACAAAACAGATTTTAAACCCCAATTTTGTGACTGTTAATACATTTTAATAAAATGGTCCAAAAAGAAAGGCTGAACACGTTTTCAATGGCAACTGGGCAGATGTAACACAAACACCCTACTGCGGGGGACTTCACAGCCACGCCACTGACAAACGCATAATTACCATCGTTGTTCAAATAACAGCACAGTTTGTGTTAAAGCGAAAAATATACAATGTTTGGAATTTCTCCTCTTCTCTTGATTATTTTTATATTCTTACCAACTGTTTATTTATTAAGGTTTATATTTTATCTCTAAGAGAACATATTCTGTTGAAGGAAATCCTCGGGGATGTGTTCATTTCTCATAATGGAAAATGGCATTGCGAGCAATTTATCAAACGATCAGTTTCAAATTTCTACCCATAAATCTTAAATGATTGTTGAAGGAGACGGGGGAGGAAGAGGGTTGGGAAAGATGATCCCTGAAACCTTTAAGCTTCTTAAAAATTTCCTGAAACTCAGTGTGAGGACTGAGGTACTTGAAAGCAATAATCTTCTGAAGAAACCATTGTTCTCAGTAGGTCTCAGCTTCTTCAATGTCCACTGTGTGTCATTTCATTGTTAATGCTACTATAGCCCTCAGAATAATGGACTGTGCATCTAAAAGGAGGGAAGACTGTGTGAACAAACTTCCTAAGACCTGAAAATTGTGTGATATTTTTGTCCTAAATACTCTGTTTTTGTTTTTCTTTTCTTGACAGATACAAAGCAGTATCCGGTATTTGTGGGGCACAAACCAGGAAGGAACAACACACAGAGGCACAAAATGGACATCCAGCAGATCATCATAATGAACCGGACACTGTATATTGCTGCTAGGTGGGGGACCTTACCTCATATTTTCATTTTTTAATTAAAGAAATATCTGAAAATGCTTTTTATTGGCTATAGAGTGAGCAATGCAGAAGCCTACACTTGCTGACTCACAAGCTGCATACCCATTCCAAGGCAGTGACCTCACTTGCGGCAATGCCAGATAAATGCCTCACTGTTCTGGGACTGGTGGGAAGGTTGGGAGCTACAGTGATATTAATCATCTCAAAAGAAGTCTACGCTTTTGTGAAAAAATATACGTAAGATAAGGATCAACACATTCCTAAAGCCATTTCAATGAAAAAAATCTGTATTCGTCATGCTGTGTCCTATATGCTGATTATTGCTTATGCCATTATTTGTGCTATGAGGAATCTATCCCAGGCGGTCCTGAAATGATTGTCCATATATATGTTACACTGAGGTTTGCTTTGAACTGAATCTAGGGATGTGCTGACCCTTGTCTTGTTTTTAAATTATTTGTTGGGACAGCCACATTGCATCATTGCACCAAATCGCCTGATGTATGGCCATCTGCTTCCAGTAGATTAGATAGTTATGTGTTTTGTGTAAAAACTTCTTGTGCCTTATGCATCTCATAAACAAAACCATTACCTTGAATCCAGTTTATAAATCACTTAAACTAATAACCATTTTGTAAATAGTTTGTAACTGTATTGGATTGTAGTAGTGAGGACTTTCCTGAGCTTCATTATTTCCTCAGCTGAATGACAGACAAATAATTCTCTAGTTCTAAGGGGAAAAAAATCACAATGTGGCCATTGAGTAAAGGTCCTTAAAAGGCCAAACTCTGAAAAGTAAGGTGTCAAATAGAACTTGGATCTGGCACAGTGACGCTGTGCTCCTGGTGAAGGCTTAATGTGCTAAAGACTGAACTTAATTTCCTGCTCCTCGCACAGTTTAAACATTTTCAGTCAATCACTGAAAATGACTCCTAATGACTTGTTATTACAAGAAAGGAAAACTCCTGTTCTGAACAAAACTATCATTGTGCTTTGTAATATTAGGCATCTATAGTCAGGCTCCGATAGGCCCCCTACAGCCTTTCCTTCCTCACAGAGCTCTTCTATGAGAGACAGGAGACACCAAGACGTGGGCACTTCTGCCTATGGCTCGTCAACTCTGTATTTTCCATTACAAGGTGTAACTGAGCAATGTGCAGAGATCATCTCTGCCATTGCGCTGTCTGTGATGAAGAATCTGTCTCCTTTTAATTACTGTGAGCCTTGGACCCATTTTACTGGTACGTTATCCTTCTCATCATCGCAGTGTACAATTTCATCTCTCTGTTCTCAGCACTTCTCATGCAGAATGCTGTACCAGTTAAAAGTGCTTAGGTAATTACCATAGCAGACAATAGAGGCAATAAGATTTGCTCGCTTCGTGTTATCAGACTGGAATAAATGTGGGGATATGGGCTTGTTCTAATTATGGGCCTTTGAATGTAATTCATAGATGATTATTTACCAGTGAAAATGTTCACGTCAATCATGCATATGCATTCATTTTTCTTTTTATTCAAGAAATGTAAAATCTGCAATAATAATGAAAGCACCAGGCTCCTGTTCATTTCACGTCTTTTATGCTGCGTTTGGCTTTTTCTTAAAATTTTGAACGTTTTATCTTTGCATTTGCATATGGTGTGTTACTCTGGTGAAATCATGTATGCCCAACATTTTATAGTAGTATTTTATATAACTATGTTGCTCCAAGGTGACCATGCCATAAAGGCACATGCATGAACAGTGCTCATTAGTGTTGCATGTTGCTCAAATTAAGGATAGCCAATTTTGGAACACCGAATACTCCCGACAGCTGGTTTGGAAGAAGGAAGTATCAGAGTAATGAAACACAATGTGACATGCAAGGCAGTGAACTTCTCCTGACCCTGTCCCCTTGTTCGGTGCTGAATAGCATTAATCAGAAGTATTCAGGTGTTCCAAATTAGCTATGCCGAATTCAAACCCCAACACTAGTGTTTACTATGTATAACCCCCCAGACACTGTAAGTTCCAGTGATTATATCCTAGGTACAATGTAGGGGTTCTTGGGCTGTTGTAGGGAGGGTTGTTGTGGGGCGCATGCTACACTCTGCCAGTTGGAGCTGAAGCGGCTCCCAGTGCCATTGATCAATTGCCTAATTGGGCTGCTATTGACCCATATATGGCTAGCTTTAAGGTTTAATTCTCTCTAGCTATTACCCTATTAAAGTAAGGTTAGGTGTATGTGTCTTCCACAAGTCTAAAGATGCTATAGCTTTAAAGAGCAAAGTTCAGGCCCCAGGGTTTCCCAGGTGTCCATTTAAAATGGATTCCCGTTGTTTGAAAAGTAAATATTGTAGACAGGCAGTCATGTCACGGTGCTTGTGTAATACAATGAAAGCATTAAAGTACAAGTATTCTGATCAGCACACTGGACACCCACCTTGCCAGAAGGCTTGAATGATTTCCCACTGTGTAAAGCAACATGTTGGAAGATTCACACCCTTCAGGAATCTGTAGGACTGTTCAGTGAACAGCTGTGGCTGCGCACATCCTGTAAACAGACATTACATGAGTGACCATGGGTCATGAACAGCCACCGGCATTGAGCAAATAGTCTTACTGCAAAAGACTTATGTCATGGTAACAGAATCTCGCTCCGAGGTCTGAGAAGAACTTTATTCTCTGTTTGTACTCATGCAGCTGAATGAAAAGCTGGTGTAATGTACGGTTTATGGAATTTACTGTTTGGGCAACACAAAGTCTTTTTGTCTACAAGAAAATGAGCCGTAGTTAGTAAACCTGTTGGGTTGCGCTAGAGATGGAGGTTTTGCGCTGTGTTAACAAACACAGGTGGGAAGTGCAATTATCCCCTTATTAGGCTTCATAGGGAGAAAGAGAGCTGCTTATGCTATACGCCGGACTTTGCATTATGGGAAAGAGGAAGCCAAGCAGAAAGGTTTTCAGGTTTTCTCAATGTGACTGTATTAATTAAGATTCCTTGGCAATTATGAGTTGTCCCAGTGAAAGGACCCCATAATGCTGCTTATAAAAACCGTGTACGCTTGTTTTCAGAAGTACTTTGTAAGGCCAAATAGCAAACTGGCCAATTCAATTTTAGGCACAGTCCAAGCAAGGTGGGGGGGGGGGGGGGGGGGCGTTGTGTCCCCCCCCTAATGCTCACTTTGTAACATTTAGTTGGAAGCGATTGGCTGCTCCTATTGTGTCTGTTGTGTGTTGCAGTTTTTTGCTCTGCAGTAGAACACAAAGTGGGCACAGCAAATGAAGTTGAAAGCTAATGTTATTCTTCTAATGACCCAGACTGCGGTTGAGCCATTTAAGTGAACTGCGTGATAAACTGCATTGCCCAGCTCCTAGGAAGAACACACAAGTTCTTTTCTTCAGTAAACCAGAACACTCCATATTGCAGAATTTGGCAGACAATAAAACCTAATTACAAAAGAATTTAGCCACAAGCGTTAAGTAGTCGTTGGAAATCCTCAACTCGTTTCTAGTTATTCTGGCATGTGACTCAATACATAAAGGCTTGAAAAGGATTATTAACCCCTTCTTTTCTGAACACTCCATGTATCCCTTGTTGCGGTTACAATACAGTAAATGTCATTTTCACGTGATTTTGAAAAAGTAAAAAATAAAAGGGCATTACACCAGCGGCATGTATAACATATATACATAAAGAAGTAAAATATATTATGTTCCTGATAGTCAGAATTTTTTTTTCTGATAGTCTGAATAGAATTGATTTTTAACACAACCTTGTATTGGGGACCTCTACATACTGTACTGAATAGGTGGTAAGGCTGGGTATGGTACAGCCTTCATACTACAACATTGTTAGCTGTTGTACAGCTGGAATCTGCTAGGCCTCAGCATTGCATCTGAGAGGGCCAGGCCAAGGGGGTAGCAAGTCCAGCCATATACCTGGATTTACCAAGGCTGAGAACAGTATGTTGCCTTAGCACTTTATTCCAGTCATGTGATCCTCTACAGGATTTTCAGGTACAGCTGTTTGTGGATGAAATCCTGCTTCCCCATCCTGACCAAGAGTACATGCATGTCACCTACTTAAAGGACACCTGAACTGAGAGGGATACGGAGGCCGCCATATTTATTTTCTATTAAACAACACGAGTTGCCTGGCAGTCCTGTTGATCTATTTGGCTGCAGTAATAGCTGGATCATACACCTGAAACAAGCATGCAGCTAATCCAGTCAGACTTCAGTCAGAGCACCTGATTGGTATGCTTGCTCAGGGTCTGTGGCTAAAAGTATTGTAGGCAAAGCATCAGCAGGACAGCCAGGCAATCTATATTGTTTAAAAGGAAATAAATATGGAAGCCTCCATATCCCTCTTAGTTCAGGTGCCCTTTAAATCTGTGGGTAGCGCTGACTGACTGGACGTGTAAAAGAAGCTACAGTCAGAGCTTAGACCTTGCAGATGGCCATGGGAAAGGGTGGGAAGTGGATAGGTGAAGTGGGGTTTAGGGATTACACACCCACTACAGAAGATAAAGCAACAGCTCTGGTGGGTAAGGCATACAAGGCAATGCTGAATTCATCACTACTAGCCTTGCTGCGTTTAAATGTATCCTTTTGTTATATTTCACATCACAAGACATTTTATCATTCCAATGGTGTTACATTGGTGTTATCAGTAGGCGGTGTCCCCACTTGTTCTGGACCACATGCGCCCAGCGGGAGCTGATGGTTCTGCTGTGGTCCAGCTGTAGCCCGGGGCAGATGTGTTACCCCTATATGCTATATGGGGGAATGCATCACTGTTCCTGGGATGATCGCCAAATGCACAGAAGTCCCATGGATCCGATGCAGCGTGACAAAGTGTGAACGGCTCCTATTTATAAAAAACGGACAAAAAATGTCCGTTCCTCCACTCAAGTAGGAGCAGAGCCTTAGCCTTCCTGAAAGCATATGGAGTAGTGACCATTTTTGGATTAGTGCAGCTTCTACTCTTGTAGAGTTGTAAAAATTCCTGACTTGTGCAGCTAATTTCACATGCTGGAGGGGTGTCTTCTAAGCGCTAAAAAGTACAAATTTCTTTATTCAGGCCCTTTAGGGCGGAAACAGTAAATTCGGGCGCCTGAGGCTAGTGGACAAATCGGGCGCCGCCATTCACTCCTATAATAAATATCGTTTAATGGGCGCCCGATAGGAAAAAAGGGCGCCGGAGAAAAATAACGTTTTAAAAGCGGCGCCCGGAGACTTAATGTTTTATTACTGCTTCTCATGATTACACATTATTTAATGATTTATACATTTTTAAATATTATTTTTAAACAAAAAACAGTACAATATTTTTTTTCAAACATTATTTTTAAACGAAAAACAGTACATTTTTTTTTTTTTTTTTTTTTTTTTTTTTTTTTTTTTTTTTACATTATTTTTAATGTAACAGGGAGAGCGCAAGCGGTTCTAGCATGATGTTCCTTTAACATATTTACATGGTATGTTTTCAGCTGCTTACCTCGGTCATCCAGCGCGACCACATAGGTCACATCACTAATCTTCCTATGTATGGTATAGGGCCCATCCCAAGCGGCCTGCAGCTTATTCTGTCGCATCGGGTTTAGGACCCATACCTTGCGACCTACCTCATAAACTCTCTCCCTAGCCCCGTGGTCATACCACTGCTTCTGGGTGGCCTGGGCTTGAGTCAGATTCCCTCGCACTAACCCCACCAGGGTGTCCATCTTTTCCCGGAACTTTAGAACGTATTCCACTATGGAGACCCCGGGACCCATGTCCTGCCCCTCCCAGACCTCTCGAATGAGATCGAGGGGTCCGCGTACCCTCCTCCCATATAAGAGCTCAAAGGGCAAGAACCCGGTGGATGCCTGGGGCACCTCACGATAAGCAAACAGTAAGTGGGGCAGGTATCGCTCCCAGTCTCTCCCTTGCGATTCAACAAACACCCTTAGCATCTGTTTCAGAGTACCATTGAACCGCTCACATAACCCATTTGTCTGGGGGTGGTAAGGGCTGGCCATGATGTGTTCGACCTGCATTTGTTTACAGAGGCATTCCATTAGGCGCGACATGAATTGTGGGCCGTGATCTGTGAGCATTTCACGGGGAAAACCGACCCGTGAGAAAATGCGCACCAATGCGTCCGCAACCTTGTCTGCCCGTATGGAGCTCAGGGCTACAGCTTCAGGGTAGCGAGTGGCATAATCTGCCACCGTAAGAATGAAACGTTTCCCTGTGCTGCTGGGTATCGCTAGAGGCCCAATTATGTCAACAGCAACCCTTTGGAAGGGCTCCTCTATTATGGGTAAGGGCCTCAGTGGGGCTTTGTCGGTGTCACCTGCTTTGCCGACCCGCTGACAGGCTACACAAGACCGGCAAAAATCAGCAATATCTGTCCCCATGTGGGGCCAATAAAAATTGTGGGCAAGCCGGGATTTGGTCTTGCGGATCCCCAAGTGACCAGCCAGGGGCACCTCATGTGCTATTCTTAATAGCTGCTCCCTGTACCTGTGGGGAACAATCAACTGCCGGTCGGCCTCCTCCACTTCAGATGGCTCAGAGGGAATAACCTCTCTGTACAGTCTGCCGTGCTCCCAGTACACCCTCACTCTGTCGCCCTCCACCGGTGCCCTGTCCGCCAGACTCCTGAGCTCTTCCAGGCTGATATCAAGTCGCACAGCCTCGGAGAACTCAGCGCTGTCGGCCACAGGCACCAGGGAGGTGGCAAACTGAGAGGCCTCTGGGTCCTCAGAGCCAGGCTCTGAAGTGGAAGAGCCCGACCCAGTGACATCAGCCCCTTCAGTGGACAATTCGTCTGCTGCAGCCCGGTGAGCACTGCGGGTCACCACTGCAGCTGACGGAGCGTTCACTGTACACATGTCATCATGCAACACATCACATATTACATCAACATTATCTGCATTCATGGTAACAACGTGTCCTCCTCCAGGCCTGGGCACTGGAGACTCACTAGGGCTGGCTCCTAGTACACAGTCCGTAGCCCCTGGGGCCTCACCAGCACTCCCCGCTTGCACAGCATTATCACACAGTACCTTGCCAGAGTCCGGAACTTCTGCGGGGGAGGCAGGCTCCATGAGGTTTGGAGTAGGCTCATACCGGGCCACTAACCGTCCCAGGTCAGTACCCAACAAAACGTTCGTGGGGATGGCATCCGTTACCCCCACTTCTTTCATTCCGCTGCCGGCCCCCCAATCCAGGTGGACCAAGGCGGTGGGTATGGCGGGGGTGACACCCCCTACTCCTTTGACAGCCATAGTCTTGCCAGGAATGTACTCCTCTGGGTTCACAAGCTGGGGGTGCACTAGAGTCACCTCTGCTCCAGTCTCTCTTAGACCGGTGGTAACCGTATCCCCAACCGTGACAGGTTGCAGATTCTCTGCATAGCTACCTGCATTCCTGGTGGCACACAACGCATTCTGGGCCCCGCCAGAGTTTGGGGCTTCCTTCTTCTTTTCTGGGCATGTAGCACTGATGTGACCCGGTTTGTTACAGGCAAAACATCTCCGAGTGTCAACGGTGGCTGTTCTACCTCCAGGCGGCTGCGGGACTTGGCTTCGCTGGGTGCTCAGAGGAGAAGGTCTCGCAGGCTTTTCTCCCTTCCAGCTGGGCGCCGTAGTCCTTCGAAAGTCAGATGCTCGATTGGACATGTAGGCATCAGCAACTTTTGCGGCCTCATCCACGGTCTTCGGCTCTCGGTCCCGTACAAACTGCCGGACCTCAACAGGACAAGTGTGGAGGAACTGGTCTTTTATTATCAGTTCCTGCAGGGCATCAAAGGTTTCAACCGACAGTCCTTTTAACCACTGCTGGAAGGCAGTGCGCAGGTTGCAAGCATGATCCAGGTAGCTGTCATTAGGACCTCGCTGCACTGTCCTGAAACGTTTGCGATACACCTCTGGCGTGAGGTGGTATCGCGCAATAATGGCTTTCTTAATCGCCTCAAAGTCTGTTTCTTCCTCCTGGGGGAGACTCACAAACGCCTCCAGGGCCTTGCCTCTCAGGCCTGGTGTGAGATATCTTGCCCACTGCTCACGGGGCACCCCATACTGCCGACAAGTCCTTTCAAACCCCTGTAGGAAAGTGTCTATGTCAGAGTCCTTGTCCATAGCCAGGAACTTATCCAGGGGGATTCTGTGGACTCGCTCACCTTCGCGTTCTGCGGGTCCAGCAGACTGGTTCTGCTGCTGAAGTTTAGCCAGCTCCAGCTGGTGTTGCCGTTCAGCACTTTCCCTCTCGGCCTGGTGTCGCTGTGCAGCTTGTTCCCTCTCGGCCTGGAGTCTGTCCCTCTCGGCCTGGCGTCGCCATTCAGCTCTTCCCTCCTCTGCCTGTCGGTGCAGTAGGATCAGCTTTAGGCGCAGTTCAGGATCAGCAGAGTTCAGTAGCTGTAGATCAGCTTCCAGAGATGGCATCTCCCTGCTTGGTGGATCGTCCAGGACATCGTCTCCACTCGCATTCTGTGGCGGGAGCGATTCCTCCTCTGGCGTGTCGTGAGCTGCATCCGCTGACATTGAAGCACGGGCTCGCTCTGCCTCATCATACTCCTCGAGCGCACAAACTAACTGCTCCTTAGTCTGGCCGCTCACCGTCTCGATGCCTTTGTGCTCACACAGGTTGAGTAGTATCTCTTTGTTTTGCCTTGCATAGCTGGATGCTTTCTGAGCCATCGTGTTGCAAAAAATAAAAAGAAAAAAGGGGGGAAGGGAAAGCAAATACCAAGTGTGTATCTTTGAAAAAAAAAAAAAAAAAAAACGTATATAGATTCTGCACTGAGTAGACTTCTGTAGGCTAGTTGCTTCTAGCAAGCTTCCAGCCTTTAGTACTCAGAATAGCGAGCTAAACTGCGTACTAATGTACTAAACGATGCCACCACTGCCAGCCAATTATGTCAGGAACCGGCCCGCGTATACGGTTCCCGACTGCGGGTTTGACCAGACTGAGAGGGGAAGCAGCCTTAGTCAAGCTAAAACAAGGCTGGGACCCCTCAGAACACCTCTCACTGCCACCACTAGCGGTTCGCTAGACACTTCCACTCTGCTGTCGAGTCCTCAGCGCGCACTCCGCGTTTTCGTATTTGGGTCAGCTTTGCGCTTAGGCCAAATACGGGAACGCCACGCACCCACACACACACACACAGTTGCAATCTTACACTGTCGTGAAGCAAAGACCCACTAACAGTCGTTCCGAATGATACGGTTAGCCACTCTGCTGTCGCTACTCGCACTGGCGTTGTTCGTACGTTGGGTCAGCTGCGCGCTTAGGCCAACGTATGACAAACGCCCCCACACACAATGCAATTACAATTTCATACGGTAGTGTTGCTCAAGCGTACAATTAGGCATGAACTTATACACAGTTACACTTCAGTCTCTTCTAGGCTATGAGTGTTAGTTTAGTACGGCAGAAGTCAAACTTATTAAATAATAATTTAATATTCTAGAAAAACATAGAACAATGCAGAACTTAATATATACAAAAAGATTACAAAAAACAAAGTAAAAATAGTTACAAGATAAAAGTTACAAAGATAACACACACGGATATTTGCGTAAAATAAAAATGGGGATTAAAAAAAACGTTACCAGCTTAGGTTAGAACGTTGTTTGACGGGAGGACGCCGGTTCGACCAGGAGTCGCGATCCTCCCTAGCTATTCGCTACCTCCGAGAGAAGACAGTCACTAGGCATCCGCCTCTGCTTTTTATACTCTGAGCTACGCCTGTAGGCTGCAACTTCCTTGGGGAGGGGAGGAACTAGGTTTTAATTAAATCTCAGACATATTCCATTTCCAGGTAAAAGTCCATACATCAAAGATTGTGAAGTGAGCCTTTCAACTCCAGGTGAAAACTTGATTATGGCTTTTTCCTGTCTCAGTTCTCAGACATAAATGGGATTTCCAGAGATCCACATACATGAAAAGGGTACTATAGCACCTCCACTAATGATTTAATTTCCACAGGCAAAAAATGGTATCAACAGGACTTCACCCATTTCTAATAGCCTGTCATGTACATTTCAAACGTTCCTGTGTTAGTCTCCAGACTCTGGTCCTCTGGCTTTGTGTATTGAGACAATGGGCCGTCTCCTGAGTTCAAACAGTCAGGCAGATAATCCCATTAGCACTCTCAGAGGAACTGCATACAGACTCAAAGCACCTGATATGGTCAAGACAATCACCCATTTCCTTGCCCCAAGCAACTCAAGGTAACCTGCTCCCTTCTGGCAGAAAAAATGAAAGAATATGTTCCTGTTATCCTTAATATCATCAGCACCTCAATATATCTCCACAGAACAGGAGGGTTCTAAGGGATCCAGAGCCTTCCCTCCCCTGAGGTGAGTATCTTACGATTTTATTTTTGATTATAGTTGTCCTTTAACCCCCTAACGGTATGATTTCTGGATTTTAGGGTCTTTTTGAAAAGTTTCAGACTTTAAAATCAGGAAAAATCATGCCGCCAGTGTTTCTGCAGCAGCCCCTGCTCTCTCACCTCTCCGGGCTCCAGCACTGCAATTTTACCTCCGTCCTCCAGGTGGCGCTGTAACACTGTGGTTAGATCGATGACTGCGATCTTACCAGAGTGATTCAGAGCCTTGGAGGACAGAAAGGAGAACGGCTACCGACGTCTGGATCCCCTGGGAGGTAAGTTAAAAACTCTGTTGTGCGCTATACTCTGCATAGACCTAAACTCAGACGTTCAGCTTTGCTCTAAAAGTGAAGCAACAGCATAATGACCTTGAAAGAAAAACGTTTCCTCATTGCAATTTGTAGAACTCCAACAATAAACCTGCAGTGTTTACTTCCTGGATGTTCTTGGGAACACAAAAAGGGTTAAATTTCAGTGTTTCATATTAGCACAAAACAATGGCACACCGTTGGCAGAGGCTGCTCACACTAAACACACAGTGAATTTCTCAGAAACTGTGTTTTCCTTGTCTGATGTGCAAGGGTTTAGGTCCCTTTTAAGTGACCTTACAAACTATTAACCTGGAAAAATGGGTTTTATTCACAAAAAGGTTACTTGCACTAGCATCAGATGTAAATTTTAGTTGAGTTTACACAAATTACGCAAGTGCTACACAAATAGCGTAACTTGTGGTATACATGCAACCCGTACGCTACATGGATAACTTGCATTACCCGGTGACAAACCCTGACCAAGTCTGTAGTATACAAACAATGTGGACGTTTTGTGTATAATGTGCGCTACACAATCTGTATAATGCATACATGCTATGCAGTTTCCCTAAATGCTGGTAAACGTTAACATGTTGGCTATATACATCTATAATTTACTGCCACTTTGTGATCATACTAAAATGTCTGGTGGTATAGAAACAACCCTTTGCCTGTCATGTGGCTCGCTTTTCTATAAACTTTGGCACCATGCATTTCCCTTTTATTACCACTCCTGACAACCCACGTCTTCTGACATGCTTACTTTTACCATGCAGCCTTCACTGACCCCATTGCTATTTAACAGTTGTCCCCAACCTTACATGAAGTAAGCCTATGCTGTTCCCTTTATGTATAATTATGTATAACCATTATCTATTATCAATCATTATTTTTATTACCTTCCAGGGATCACATTTTTACGATAGACCTGGACACAGCACACACGGAAGAGATCTATTTCAACAAGGTGAGTGGTGTTTTAGGTGATGGGTGCAGCAATAAGGGTTACACTAATGGCAGTTTCTGTGGAACTGAATAGCATTCCGTGTAAGAGTTTGCAGGGGAAAAAGGACCTGTCTAGATTGGTGTTTGATTGCTGTGCTGATTAAACATTGATCAGGAAAGGCCATTATACAGAAAATCAAGCATTTGGCCATGGGGAGGAACAACGCAAGACCCCAACGTCTGAACTGTGTACTACAGCCAGCAGTACTAATCTTGCGGCTGTGGTGGGTAGATGAATATGAGCCCAGACCTCTGCTGAGATCTGATGTAATATCCGCTGGGGCACAGTGGTAAACTGATATTGGGTAGATATTCATAATTTACCACACTGGTAAATTATTGCTGCCTAAAAGCGGACCTGAACTCGGAACTTCCTCTCTGCTCTAAGAGATAAGCAACAGAATATTTGAAGAAAAACATTTTCGTTTCAGCTGATACACACTGCAGATTTATTGCAGGATTTCTACTTCATGCTTTCATGGAAGCAGACATAGGGTTAAAATTATTTGTTTACAAATTGGCTGCTCTGCTGAGATTCCTGAGTTGACAGCTGAGATATCAAATTACACTTGTGATTAGGCACAGATGAGGGGGAATTAGACAGACTAAATGCTCTAAATACAAACAGGGTGGGTTTTTCTCTTTTCCTTCTGTCCTGTGCAAGAGTTCAGGTCCACTTTAATCTGAACCTATAGCCAACGGTTTGGCCGGAGTCTCATTCTGTAGAGTTGTAAACTGTGTCCTTCCTGACTGTCATCACTAGAACAGGATTAGTTGGCATTGGTCTGGATACAACAACTTACCATAGTAAAGGAAGGAAGAGACTGCACAAGTAACCACTCAGGAATCTCGCTTCATAAATAGTGGGACACGGGTTCACTTTAAGGATGTTTGCTCCCGCATGATGACAAAGCAAGTTGGAGAAAATACTATTCCTTAATACTTGCATTTGTGAGAATGGCTTTAGCCCATGCCGTATGCTGCCTTTCTGGAAATGTCTCAGAATCCCTGCAGGATTATCCATCAAATGGCTTTCATCCAGCTGAGTTATGCATTTGCATTATGTGTTAACATTTACTTAAAACACAAACGGCGGTTTTAGCAATGTTTTGTCTTGCTGTTAATAAGTGATTGCCTTAGCACGGCGCTTTTATTCGCAATTTCCCATCAACTTGATGCATTACCTAATAGGTATACTGTCGCACAAAGTAATAATAAAAAAATCAGAAACATATGACTTTCGAGAGATACAAAACAATACATTTATAACCTTTCCAGTACAGAAAAACAAGATTTGCTTTTTGAGCAGACAAGTTATTATTTTGTAAAGTGCTGTATCATGCATTTTACAAAGAAATAACATGGGCAAGCAAGGGCTATACAGTTATATACTACGTGTGTGTGTGTGTGTGTGTGTGTGTGTGTGTGTGTGTGTGTGTGTGTGTGTGTGTGTGTGTGTGTGTGTGACAATATGGTCCAGGGCCAGCAGGATATCCCATGACACCTCTCACCCCGGCAGATGTTTCTTCAACCACCTCCCCTAAGGCTGCTGCTACAGGACCATCGCCACCAAATCCTCCAGGCAAAGGAATACTTCCCCCCCCCCCCCCCCCAAGCAGGCCTCCTCCTGAACTCAAGCACCCTCCCCATTCCTCCTCCCTGAATCCCCCTTCAGCATCTCTGGAGACTTGGAGTACTGCACCTTTGTCCTAGTCCTTTAAGCATGTCCTTACATTTGCCTTTTCCCTGTTGCACTATGTCATATGTTGTTGTTTTCGCCATGTTAATTGCTGTGCGTACCAAAAAAAATCTGGGCGCTTCATCTGTCGCACTTGGTGAATAAAGTTAAAGGGACTCCGAGCAGTGCAGAAACTATAGAAAGATGCATATCATTTTGAAGCTCTTTTTCTCCTCTTTCCAACAATATATAAACCGCCGCCCTAGGCCTTTTAGTTTTCGCTATTTTTGGGATCGAAATCGAAAATAAAGAAAATTAATCTTTCCATAGTTGCTTGTATTACACAGGACGACTTTTCCCCAAAGTCGGCAGCTCCATTCAGCTGCCGACTTTGGGGAAAAGTCGTCCTGTGTAATACAAGCAAGAGGAAAGATGCATACCATTTTGAAGCTCTTTCTCCTCTTTCCAACAACACATAAACTGCCTCCCTACGCCTTTTTAGTTTTCGATATTTTCGCGATCGAAATCGCGGCGGCCGCAATTTTGATCGCGAAAATAGCAAACTGAAAGGCGTAGGGCGGTGGTTTCTATATCGTTGGAAAGAGAAGAAAGAGAGCTTCAAAATGGTATGAATCTTTCCATAGTTTCTGCACTGCTCGGAGTCCCTTTAAGTCTAATCTTATCTGGTGCTTTGCCACTGCTTTGTAATGATGGTGAGGAGAGTAGTTAGCGTTGTTATAAATCATAAAATGAATCTTCATTACGTTATATTTGTATATATTCCAAGATTCACACTAATGCTGGCTATAGATTTCCACCCCATGTTACAAAATGATCTATTCTTTTTTTGAAGAGAATTAAATCAGAAGGAATTGATTCCTGCCACACACTGCACACCAATTTCCAATAGATTTCATCAGCAAAATCATCAGTGGAACTGCAGCATTGCACTGTTTGATGCAGTGGAATTCCATGGGCCATACATCTATGCCCCCACCCCATTGATTTCAAACTCTTTTTCAGTGCCACCATGTAAATGTTACATAAACCTCACTACTCTGATGGAAACAAAAATGCTGCAGTGTAAGTGCTACTTAGCACCTTCAAAAATGGTATCAGTGAAGTGAGCGATAAAACTGTATTTCACATCTTTAAAGATGTGTATAAAGCTTGTAGGTGTTTTCATAAGTTGAAAACATGAAGACACAAATTATTGAAACAGATCTAAGAAATGTTAGTTGAATACTAGACTTTATTGCCTAATGGTTTATATTATTCCAGTTTGCTGTGCAAGGCAAATACTTATTGATGGTAAAATGGTGATGTGTGAAACCGCATACATTACTACAATAAATTCTGAAAATTATTCGTGCAAGGGTTGAGTCCGGAATCGATTGATTGTGTATGGACTGGATTATGATTGGAGGCTTGATGGACCTCCTACGATGATCTGTGACTCCCCGAGATTAACAGAGTGATTCCTGAGGTCTGTGGGCAACCCCCATTGTGTGTGAAATAGTGTAGCATGTAGTATACAGTGCTGCCACCAGCATGTAGTGCAGCATGTAGTGTATAGTGTTACCACCAATATGAAGTGCAGCATGTAGAATAGTGTTACCACCAGTATGTAGTGCAGAATGTAGTATACCGTGTTACCACCAATGTGAAGTGCAGCATGTAGTGTACTGTGCTACCACCAGTATGTAGTGCAGCATGTAATATACAGCGTTCCTGCCAGCATGTAGTGCAGCATGTAGTGTACTGTACTACCACCAGCATGTAGTGCAGCATGTAGTGTACTGTACTACCACCAGTATGTAGTGCAGCATGTAGTGTACTGTACTACCACCAGCATGTAGTGCAGCATGTAGTGTACTGTACTACCACCAGTATGTAGTGCAGCATGTAGTGTACTGTACTACCACCAGTATGTAGTGCAGCATGTAGTGTACTGTACTACCACCAGTATGTAGTGCAGCATGTAGTGTACTGTACTTCCATCAGTATGTAGTGCAGCATGTAATATACAGCGCTACCACCATTATTTAGTGCAGCATGTAGTATACTGTACTACCACCATTATTTAGTGCAGCATGTAGTATACTGTACTACCACCAGTATTTAGTGCAGCATGTAGTGTACTGTACTACCACCAGTATGTAGTGCAGCATGTAGTGTACTGTACTACCACCAGTATGTAGTGCAGCATGTAATATACAGCACTACCACCATTATTTAGTGCAAAATGTAGTATACAGCGCTCCTGCCAGTATGTAGTGCAGCGTGTAGTGTACTGTACTACCGTCAGTATGTAGTGCAGCATGTAATATACAGCGTTCCTGCCAGTATGTAGTGCAGCATGTAATATACAGCGCTACCACCAGTATGTAGTGCAGCATGTAGTGTACTGTACTACCACCAGTATGTAGTGCAGTATGTAGTGTACTGTACTACCACCAGTATGTAGTGTACTGTACTACCACCAGTATGTAGTGCAGTATGTAGTATACAGCGGTCCTGCCAGTATGTAGTGCAGCATGTAGTGTACTGTACTACCACCAGTATGTAATGCAGCATGTAGTGTACTGTACTACCACTAGTATGTAGTGCAGCATGTAGTTTACAGCGTTCCTGCCAGTATGTAGTGCAGCATGTAATATACAGCGCTCCTGCCAGTATGTAGTGCAGCATGTAGTGTACTGTACTACCACCAGTATGTAGTGCAGCATGTAGTATACAGCGCTCCTGCCAGTATGTAGTGCAGCATGTAGTGTACTGTACTACCACCAGTATGTAGTGCAGCATGTAGTATACAGTGTTCCTTTTAGTATGTAGTGCAGCACATTGTATACAGTGTTGCTACCAGTATGAAGTGCAGAAATCCACTTCATGATCACTCTCTGATGTCTTTTGTTCAGAATAGTAATAATCACAGAGTGGGGCTTAGCATTCTAATTATTGTGACAAGACGTCGGTGTTAGCCACCACCATCCATTGTGTTTTGGTAACTTTAAAGTCACAGGTATGATGCACCAGATGATTTGATGGCAGAACTAATCGGAAGAATGGGCTGTGAGGGGTTTAGATTAGATCCAGCACTATCCAAGCCCCAGCTTTTAGTCTAATAACTTTCAAGGGAACAACATCTGCGCCTCCTCCTTGAACCAATTTGTGCTAAATATAGAGGAGGACTTACAGGCATTGCGTTCTGTGCTAGTTAGAAAACCCATACTGCTTCTTGAATATGCATAGGTTCCTTACTCTTAGCTATGATATATAATGGAGCTCACATCAAAGAGACAGGAATCCTGCTTTAGAATGCTGAGCATCTTTCTTCAACTTTGTACTTTGCTCAGTGTTATTATGCTGATGGCGTGGAATTGTACCCAGGGATTTCTATATGGCCTGCTGGAACTGCACGCCTCATTAGCATACTCTTATGCCTGTGGTGCACCAGAGAAGAACTAAAGCACTAATAAGCCTATCCCTTGATACAGGCAGCAACGATGTATGTCATGTCTGTGCCTCTATCGGAATGCCGCTTCTCTTTGAGCTTGACGTTCGCAGAGCTTACATCTGCGGTCCTCTGTTATGAATGACACACCAATGCAGAACAGAAAATACATTTCATCCAACCACAAAAGAGTATAGAGACAGCTAAACAGGCATTTTGTGGCTTCCGTACAGGTGGGCACTCAGGAACTGTCACAGCCTTATACATCTGTATTGCCCGAGTGACCATGCATCTGTCATAGAGGACAAGTCAGGCATTTGTACCACTTTCCTACCCTGGTCATTTTCACAGTTCAGCTCGGCTCTGATTACTTTGCCAATAACTTTATCAATAATTATCGCAACTAAATGATCTGTGTATATTTTTTTTTTTCCAGGACAAATTAGACTTTTTGTGGCTGATTTGTTTTTAGGAATTTATTTTCTATGCAACTTAAAAGGAAAATAAGGAAAAAAGTGAAATACACAATTTATCCACTTTTATACATTATAGCTGTAATGTAAGCAGGTCTATTGTACATTACACCCACACATTGTATTTGTCTATCACTCCTGTTTAAAATTTTATTTAGTTCATTTGTATTCATAATGTATTATTAACCGATTGTATACCCTTTTTACTTGTTGCATCTGTCTGCTCTTGGAATGTTTATTTTACATTTGTTTACTCCTTAGCCCTGCCATTGAATTTCCTGGGGGAGGAGAGGGTTTTGCTGTCATTCATTTTCAACTGTATAGCCTTTGTATCATAGGATACCTTAAAGAGATGAAAATGAATCGTAAGAGAGGCATATGCTTCAGCTAAACCTGTGTCCTGCAGCTTGTTTCACCAAATTCAACCCTGACATTCCACAAGAAAAATTCAAAGATATCACAGCCTGAGGAGCACTAATTGATTTTCTTCTCTCCTAATTGCAGAAATTGACATGGAAATCCAAGCAGCTTGATGTAGACACCTGCAGAATGAAGGGAAAGCATAAGGTAAGCAGTTTCCATTTCTTCTGCTGACACCGAAGGTTACCCTTTAGCTTCTTGTCTGTGGTCTGAACCGCATGTGTGCTACGGATCACCACGCACGCTGCTCCAGTAGTAATTACTTTTTCAATTAAGCCCGTGATTTTAAATTGCTGAACAGTTGCTTGTTTACTCATAAATACCATGCTAAGATGAATTTTGCACAAGATTTTTGGGAATGGTGAACATGTGTACTGCCGAAGGCTGCAGTGCTGTGTTTTGTTTTACCCCTGTGTCTAGCTTTTATTAAAGAAACACCTTGTTACCCTTTCTTTTATTCTCTAAACTTATGATTAATGAAGAAGCTACTAAATACTTTTATCTTGCTGAAAAGACAGCCCTGACTTAGCTGCACATGAAAAAATGAATCCTCAAAGCGGCTGAGGTTAAGGTTGCCAGAGCTTCAGTGTCTCTTTATTTTCCAAGCATGGCTGAGCTGCACTGTTTTTGTGAGGGCACAGGGGCTGTGTGCCACTCAACCTCTCTCTTAAAGGCCTATGAGATGAGTGGTGCAGGGAGCAGTGGGCGGTGTTTGGACGGTGTGACTCCTGTAGCGCCTGTTACTTAAAAGCTTTGTCGGGGACAGGAGGCGGGGCACACCTACAAACCAGCTGTCATTCATTGCCGTTATTAATGGTGAGATGGTAGAAAACTAATGTAATGCCTGTAGATAATGTAGTGAGTTCTTTATTACTGTCTGCAAATACCTTCACGCATTTTTCTTGTCTTTCCTGCAGGATGAATGCCACAATTTTATTAAAGTTCTATTAAGAAGGGATGAAGAAACGTTGTTTGTATGCGGGACAAATGCTTTCAATCCTGCTTGTAGAAACTATAAGGTATGTTTTTAGCTGGTTTTTGTTTTTTTGCATGAATTTATCAAGCTCCAGTGTTAACAAATACATGTTGCAATTTGAGAGGATTACAGCTACGATAACTGCAAAGATTTTCCTCTCCTTGGGTCCATGCACTAAACTTTTTATTTACTGGTGATAGTGACCCTTGTTATTACCCTGTTTAAATAGCGGTTTGCTTTCAGTATAAAGAAAATTGCTCCAAGCTGTGTAAACATACACATTTTAACTAAGGCACTGAGAACTGAAACTGCTATTAGTGCAATTCTGTAAGACAACAACCTACTTATTCAGATGGATGTTCCAGCCAGTTACTGTCTACTTTCCTAAATCCAGTATGAGGAAGATTCAAATTGGCTGCCATATGTTCTTATTATTGGATTTAATTCACAAAATGTATCTCATATGAGTTATCTCTCATCCGGTTTTAAATGTATTTATAAAATAACTTTTCAGGACTTCTGAAGGCTAATTAAAACAACATAAAAGAAATTCTCTCAACATTTTATGCACTAGGCCAGTGATGGCTAAGCCTTGGCAATCCAGCTGTGGTGGAACTACAAGTCCCATGAAGCATTGCAATACTCTGACAGCTCTAAGCAGAACTTGGGGAGGCAGAGGCATGATGGGTTTTGCAGTTTTGTCACAGCTGGAGTGCCAAGTTTAGCCATCACTGAATTAGGCCCATAGTTTCCTTAAAGGGAATCTGAGAGGTATATGGAGACTGCTATATGTATTTCCTTTTTATACACTGCCAGTTACATGGTGTTCCTGCTGATCTTTCTTGCATTCGTAGTATTTGGATAACACACCCGAAACAAACCTCTTCGGTCAGAGCACCTGATCTGCATGCTTGTTTAGGGTCTATAGCTAAAAGTATTAGAGACACAGGGTGAGCAGGACAGACATGGAATTTGCACTGTTTAAAAGGTAATTAAACCTCCAGCTTCAGCCTCCATATTCCTCTTACTTCAGGTTCCCTTTAAGACCGGTATGTCGAACTGGTTCTACGAGGGCCGAGATCCTCACACATTTTTTTATACAGCTCAAATAAATTGCTGGGTCTGAATCAGAAAATGTGTGGTCCATCAGGTAGAACACATTCCTTTCTCAGTCCATTTTAAACACTGGCATGGGTCTGGCCCTCCAGGCCTGGAGTTCGACACATGTGCTTTAAGACATACATGTACATAGGGCATCAGGAAAAAATGGCCACGAGGTAATAATCCTGTGAGTATGAAGATTTCCATAGACTTTCCCTGTCCTTGACGACATCACGCGATACATGTGAATGGCCCCAACAGAACTCACTGCAGTGCTCTAGCAGCTAGGGAGTGGTTTTCCCCCATGCTTGCTTCCTGTTAATTTGTGCTTGCACGAGGGTATTCTCACGTTTGGGCGAAAATGCACTTTTATGCCTTCAATGCAGATGCTTAAACCACATCATGGGCAAAGGCTTTGCTCATGCCTGTTTGTGTCCCAACACATAGGGTTAAGACTCGACACACTATCGAGCTTGTGGGTAACCATAGGTACCAGCCGCATGTCCAGAAGAGATAAGTGAATGTGACAGCGCCGATGTGCGAATCGTTTTACCAGCTAATATCAGGTTGTACCTTTAGCCAAGTTTCCTGTCATCAGGCCTTGTAGATAAATTATATGGCAGCACAACTGGCTTTGCTATCTCTCTTTCCCTGTTTCTCACTGCTGCAGGCCTAGAGAAGTAAAACAACCTCCCACACCTAAGGGCCTGTCTATTCCACTGATAAACGTCCATAGCCGTGGGGGCCTGCCCTCGCTGTTTACCTCCTGTAGCTCTCTCCCTTCCTTCTCTGAATGCATATTACAGCATTTAGATTCAAAGCTGGAGCTGAAGCCTGTTTATTTTTATCATACTGAAGTGAATAAACAAAATGCTTTATTTTAAATGAATGCTTTCTCGCTGTTTTCTAATGAAAGGAGTGGGAGTCTGTTAAATACGCATCACTCGACGTTTGTTTCCTGCTATATTCAGTCACAAATTATTGGATTGTACAAACCTCCATATTGTCACAATGCTTTTTATTTGTTGAGTACTTGAGCTGTACAGATAAAAACGGGTCCCTGTGTAGAGGATCATGAGGGATGCTGGTAGCAGGAGAGCGGGCTTATTTCTTTCTAATTCCTTTCATCTGTCTTTGCTGGTAGGCAGTGGCGATGAGATTGGAAAGTCACATTTTCCTGCTCTCCTCCACCTCCACCATTCTCTGATTGTAGCTGTGAGGAGACTGCAGCTGGCTCCCCAGTATCCGTGCCAAGCACTGACTACCCTTACCCGCCTTGCCACCGCTTCCTTCTCGTGTGTTACAATTAAATTCAAATAAGTCGCCTCTGCTCTTTTGCTCTGTCCTTGTCTTTGGGGTTTTTTTTCTACTCTTCCTTGGCAGCATAACTTACTGAATACAAACGATCCATCTCATCCTTTCCCACAGATGTTTCCTTATAATAATCGCCTGCCTCTGCAGATATCATCACCTGCTGCCCATGTCATTTGAACCACAAGTGGGACGAGCAGGGGGAACTCACAACAGTTAACATGGACACCTGTGTTCCTCCTGTCTGTTCTGCTAGCTTTGCAGATGGCATTCCATCAACCTTTGACACGCAGAACAGATGACGGAGCCGCTTTCCTGGGCTGCAAAGTAAAAACGCAGATGGGCATAATAGGTGGAATAGAACTAGCTTATTTTCTCTTTGCTGACAATTCCAGCTCTAGCCTAATTGTGCTGCCCACAAAAGTAATTGCTTTCTGAGTGGACAGTGAAGATTCATGACAGGAAAGAAATGACAGGTCCTCGGCTAGGCGATGAAAGCATCATAACATATGAGTTAAAGCATTAATTGCCGCCTAGTATGGCAAGCAAGGTTATTCCTCATGAGCCATACACAGTTTTTGATTTATGTCAGGTGTACCAATCTTCAGAATTTATCTGCGAGACAGATTATATTCAGGTTTACCAAATGGCAAAGAAATTATGGATGGTTTGCGGAAGTTCCTGTCACTGGATGCTCCTTTCCAAGTCCTGTTTGGTCAGACTTTGTGCGGTTACCTGTAGTTCCTCTCTATTGGAGTAAATTTTTGAATGTAGTCTCACGTAAGGATATGGTGGTGGACATGTTTATTTCCTTTTAAAGCAAAGTCCTCTAAAGATAGAGTAAGTAAGATAATTACCTCTTGATCCCAGAGCCTTCCTGGTCGTCTCTCTGTGTACTCATACCCCCGCTGTCCCCTGTTCAAATTTGCCATCTGGAAGTCCTCCGAAAGTTTTCGGAAGCACTCATGTCCCTGAATGCTTCTGAAGATTAGCACATTCATACTGCGCTTACTTGGGTATGCGTATTTGACCACTCAGCTGAATAACTGTTACGGGGAACAATGGTGGACCGAGGTCACGGAGAGAGGATCGGGAAGGCTATATTGGATTCGGAGCCTTCCCTGTACACAAGTGAGTAGATAACTTTTATTTTTTTTTTTTTTTTATTTTTTTTTTAATCCGTTGTGACTGAATCACACATCTGAAACAAGTATGCAGCAAATCCAGTCAGACTTCAGAAATAAATGTCAGCCTCCAATACTCACTCGCTTCAAGTTCCCTTTAACTCCCTTAACTGCCACAGATTGTGACAATTGATATTTGATAGATTCTGTCATTGTTATCAAATCTGCCTTTTGCTTCATGATACAATTTCCAGTAATTTACGACGTGTCTGATCTGCCTGCTCCCAATCTGGATTGATTTTTTGCGGTAGTGATCTGAAAATTGATCCAGTTATTGAGAGAGCAGATTAGACATGTCTGTATTATTGGTTTGCCTTGTTAATCTGATGGGAAATTGTCTGGTGTGTACCTTGCATTAGGAATTGTGAAATGTCCAATACATTTTGATGAATGGCCAAATTGATCCAACTATGATTGGGTATGGCAGAACATTTTCAGTGCTCAAGAGTGGAGCGTTTGTTTTGTACAACATGAAGTGCAAAACCATTCAAAAGCAAGTACCGTATATACTCGCAAGCAAGCCGAATTTTTGACCCCCCAAAAGTGGGCCAAAAGTTGGGGGGTCAGCTTGCTTGCGAGTCATGTCCCCCCGGCCGCCGCCGCTGCTATTACCTTACCGGCGACCTCTAATATTCCCCTCTCCGTCTCTCCGTGCAGGCATGTAAATAATTTGCAGCAGCTCGCCCTACGGCGGCTGCTGTGTGATGACGGAGGAAGCGTAGAGAGAGCGGTTCCCATAGTAACGGCGATACAAATCGCCGCTACAGGAAGCCGCTCTCCATGCTTCCTCCGTCATCACACAGCAGCCGCTGTAGGGCGAGCTGCTGCGAACTATTTACATGCCTGCACGGAGAGACGGAGAGTGGAATATTAGAGGCCGCCGGTAAGGTAATAGCAGCAGCGGTGGTGGTGGCGGCGCCGGGGGGGGCAGGAAACTAACTACCTACCTACCAACACTGAGCACTATACTGGGGCACTACGCTAGCTATACTGGGGCACTACGCTAGCTATACTGGGCACTATACTACCTATACTGAGCACTATGCTAGCTATACTGGGGCACTATACAGGCTATACTGAGCACTATACTAGCTATACTGGGCACTATACTAGCTATACTGGACACTTTACTAGCTATACTGGACACTTTACTGGCTATACTGAGCACTTTACTAGCTATACTGAGCACTATACTAGCTATACTGGGCACTATACTAGCTATACTGAGCACTATACTAGCTATACTGAGCACTATACTAGCTATACTGAGCACGATACTAGCTATACTGGGGCATTTTACTAGCTATACTGGGCACTTTACTAGCTATACTGAGCACTACCTACCTATACTGGGCACTATACTAGCTGTACTGGGCACTATACTAGCTATACTGAAGCACTACCTACCCATACTGGGCACTATACTAGCTATACTGGGACACACTGGGGGGATCACGTGGCCAGCATTTCCTACCCCCGGCTTATATGAGGGTCAATCATTTTTTCCTGGTTTTTCGGGTAAAAGTGGGGGGGGGGTCGGCTTATATGCGGGTCGGCTTGCTTGCGAGTATATACGGTAGTCTTTTGAAAAATCCAATGTTCCTGTGCAATTTCACTCTACTCTTCTGAGCAATTCAAGCAACTGGTCAGTGGTATTGCTGGAGTAACTATATTGCTTGGAGATTAATCAGTGTAGTGTTTCCTTTTGTTACTGACTACACTTTGGCCTACCTTTTTGTGATTATTACAGGAAACGTAAACTGAGATGTTCATGCAGGCTGCAATTTTTTTAGTATAATTTTTTTTTTTTTAATGCCAGCTGCTTGGCTGTCATGCTGACCTTTTGGCCTCAGCAGTGTGTCAGTCATGGCCCTGGAACAAAAATATAGCCAGTGATGTGGGTTATTGTGGCGCATGGGTGGCCCTCATGTGACTTCCACCCAGGCTAGTGACCTACATCAGCCAGTGTTTAGCTGCTACCTGGAACTTCTCCAAGTTTGTTCTTCTGAACAGAGAAGACTTTATTACTACTTTGTGTGTTGAGTGTGTGCCAGTCACCACAGACCACATAGGCAGATACAGCTCAGAATGAAATCCCATAAACTGATGCAGTATCGGCAGAAAGCAAGGGGAAGAGGCGTTTTCGTGAAAGGGATGTAAGGGAGACTCTCTGAATTGGTGGTTTACATTAAATGAAGTTTTTATATACATTGGAAGTTGAAAAAAATATACGCCATAGGGGATTATCAAAAGTAGCCATGATTTTTATCAACATTTTATAACAAATATATAGTGATGCAGATGTAAAAGGATTTTCTTATAAGGGTTTAAATGTAGGCAAAGATGGCAGAAGAATTCATACAGAAAGAGCTGGATTTATACTTTTTGGCTCCTAGGCCAACTTACTTGCTCCCCTCACCCATGTGTTGCTCCCCTTTTGCAGCTTCCTCTTCCATGTCCAGCTCCTTCCTTGGGCTGCAGACGCCCTAGGCCTGGGCCTGTGAGACCTACCTACAAATCTGGCACTGCACACAGGACTCCATTATGTACTTGTATACCCAATAAGTAGGCAGGCTGCTTTTTGGTAACACCCGAATCCATGGATAATCTTATATCCCGGTGATCCTGCCAGAGCCACAGTTCTCAAGGGCTGAAGCTGTAAATTTAAAATCTGAGATTGCAGCATGATGTTCTGGCTGATGTGTGAGAAGCACATTGCATTCATACTGGGAATACTGCCTTATAGCATCCAGTCATATATCTGACTTCATCTTCTAACTTATAATGTTGAAACAGTTTGATTCTTATGAGTTGGTAGAGGCAACACGTTCTTTCCCTTCATTTCCTGCTCTCGCACTCTATTAGTTAATGCAGTGCTACCTATTCATGTCATCTTTGTTTTCTTTTTCAGATGGATACACTTGATTTAATTGATGAAGAAATAAGTGGGATGGCTAGATGTCCGTACGATTCCAAGCATCCCAATGTTGCACTCTTTGCAGGTATGAGTTGCATTTTATATTGTTCTATTCCAGATCTTATACAGTTCATTACATGATGGCTATCATACCCTAGCAATGGATGCTTCATGCTTCAAGAGGAAACGGAAAAGTACACATTCGTGACACATTCTATAGTTTAGCCTGTGCTAAACCTTACTGCTCATTGTAAGGGCCTATTTCCCTAAGCCCGAATCTGGACCAAATCTCCAGCGTTTCCCCATGTACGAGAGAGGCGAGGAAACGCTGCTTACCTCTGCAGTTTCACTGCCTGCGGTGCAAATCTAAACGGCATGCTGATTATTTCTGTAGCAAGCAGGTGAATCGCTATAGCCATGCATGGTACAGCTTAGCAATTCAGGCTGTGGCTACGCAGCAGAATGGGAGCCACAGCTGATGCCTTGGCTATTAATTATTATTATTGATTTAAAAAATGCCAACATATTCCGTGGCGCTGTACAAAGTAAGAAATAAACATGGGGTACATAATACAGACAATGGTGTACACCAATATACAAGATACATAATTAGTGACAAAATACAAAAATGATACAGAATACAGAATTGGTAATGACAGTGATATAAAAGTAACATAAATAAAATGTATAATGATTTCCAAGACACAAAAGGGGGAGAGAGCCCTGCCCTTGGGAGCTTACAATCTAAAGATAATTAGGGAGAAGCAATCCTTTCACTGCCTTGTACCAACTGATTTTGAATAGAGTTGATAAAGTTTAAATCAACAAAGAGACACTGAAGCGAAAAAAATACATTATGATATAATGAATTGTTTTTGTAATACGGATAATTGCAAGAACATTAGTGCTTTTAGTAACATTAGTGTAATTTGTAAACAGACAATATTACTTGTGTACAAAAGCAAATTTGATAACTACCGTATATGGGTAAAAAAAGTAGGAAAACACATTTTTATTGAACATTATGTCAGCGTTTTATCCCACTTTAAGAGATAAATGTGCTTTGCAAATGTTGTTGCTGTAGTATGTAGGGCGGTGAAGTCTGAGTTGAGCTGGAGTCTGAGCAACTTTGGGTACTTGCAGTCGGAGTCGGTAGTTTCGATAAACCGAGGAGTCGGGTGATTTTTTTTTTTTTTTTAAATTTTCAGCCACAGCCTTTGTAAAAATTAGACGATGGAGCAATTTTTGGTACCTTAAATCTGAGCCAGATTCTTCAGTTTATGAAACAACCGAGTCTTATGATAGTAGTATGTTAGCTCGCATTTTTAGATTGGGGTGCACCTGAAAGAAAATGAGGCATTTCAACTGGTCTGTTTCTTTTTTTTTTTTTTTCCCTAACCATTTCAGCCGCCGGGACGTGATCATCACATCCAGGCGGCTGCTCTACTGCAGTGGCGCGATCGCGCCGCCGTGCCATTCCCCAGTAGCCCTGAGATCAGTGAACGGCAACATGGTTCCCGTTCACAGATCTAAGTCCGCAGCATAAAAACTGACGGTCTCTTATCAGAGGCTGCAGTTTTTCAGAAAAAGAAGTTCCCCGTCCTCCTTGTGCTTCCGTGAAGCGAGACGCACAAAGGAAAAAAAAACTCAAGGTGGCCATCTTGTTGCCAAATAGTAAAACTACATCTACATACATTTTTGAAGGCAATTTACACACATTTATAACATTAAAAATTAACTGTTTATTTCCCAACACCCAAAAATTACCCAAATCAAATTTTTAATGGAAAAAAAAAATACAAGTAAAAAAAAAAAAAAAGTTACCTAAGGATCTGAACCTTTTAAATATGCATGTGAAGGGGATAAACTATAAACATTTTTTAAATTATAAGCTTGTAAATAGTGATGGACGCAAAACTGAAAAAATGCACCTTTATTTCCAAATAAAATATTTGTGCCATATATTGTGATAGAGGATAGGGACAAAATGTAAATGGTGTAGTAACAGAGACAAACCGGCAAATAAAATACATAGGTTTTAATTATGGTAGCATGTATTATTAAAGCTATAATGGCCGAAAACTGAGAAATGATGATTTTTTTTTTTCCATTTTTTTGTTAATATTCCTGGTAAAATGTACCGTATTTCGCGCCGTATAAGACGCTCCGGAATATAAGACGCACCCAGGTTTAGAGGGCAAGAAACAGGGAAAAAAAGTATAAACTAAACCTGGTGCGTCCATATTTCAGGAGCATCTTGTACATGTCCTCCCCCAAATGGTGTCCTCCTGTGTACCTCATGTGTCCTTATCTCCCCCTGTCTACCCCAAGTGTCCTCTGGTCTCCTACCCTGTGTCCTGTGGACTCCCCCCTGTGCCCTCTGGTCTCTCCCCTTTGTCCTGTGATGTTCCCCCTGTGTCCTCTGGTCTGCCCCCCTGTGCCCTCTGGTCTGCCCCTCTGTGTCCTCTGGTCCCCTCTGTTCCTTGTGGTCTGCCCCCCGGTGCCCTCTGGTCTACACCCTCTGTGTCCTCTGGTCCCCCTGTGCCCTCTGGTCTGCCCCCTCTGTGTCCTCTGGTCCCCCCTGTGCTCTCTGGTCTGCCCCCTCTGTGCCCTCTGGTCCCCTGTGCCCTGTGGTATGCCCCCTCTGTGTCCTCTGGTCCCCCCTGTGCCCTCTGGTCTGCCCCCTCTGGTCCCCCCTGTGCCCTCTGGTCTGTGCCCTCTGGTCTGCACCCTCTGGTCCCCCTGTGCCCTCTGGTCTGCCCCCTCTGTGTCCTCTGGTCCCCTGTGCCCTCTAGTATGCCCCCTCTGGTCCCCCCTGTGCCCTCTGGTCTGCCCCCTCTGTGCCCTCTGGTCTGCCCCGTGTCCTCTGGTATGCCCCCTCTGGTCCCCCCTGTGCCCTCTGGTCTGCTCCCCGTGTCCTATGGTATGCCCCCTCTGTGTCCTCTGGTCTGCCCCCTCTGTGCCTTGTCGCCCCCTCCATGTTTCCCATGTGCCTGACTCCCCGCTATGTGTTTATCCTACCACGCGCTTACATGTCTAAGCCCCCGCTTACATCGCCGGGTCCCCCCTGTGTATGCAGCGGCAGCGGGCAGTAGCTTACCTCCTCCATCTTGCCCGCGGCGATTGAAGACATCCGGCTGCTGTGGGCGGCTTCCTCTAGTGCCGGCTTGTAATGACGCGTCATCGCGTCATTACAAGCCGGCACTAGAGGAAGCCGCCCACAGGAGCCGGATGTCTTCAATCGCCGCGGGCAAGATGGAGGAGGTAAGCTACTGCCCGCTGCCGCTGCATACACAGGGGGGACCCGGCGATGTAAGCGGGGGCTTAGACATGTAAGCTGGGGGCGGATGGAGGATAGACACATAGCGGGGAGCCAGGCACAGGGGGAAATAGGCAGGGAATCCCCGACATAGCGGCGGTTCGTATCGGCGGGCGTTCGGAAGTCGGGGATTCCCTGCCTTTGCCGTATAAGACGCAGGGACTTTTTCACCCCATTTTTTGGGGAGAAAAAGTGCGTCTTATACGGCGAAAAGTACGGTATTTATAAAAAAAATAATTCTTAGCAAAATGTACCACCCAAAGAAAGCCTAATTAGTGGCGGAAAAAAACTAGATCAATAAATTGTGATAAGTAGTGATAAAGTTATTAGCGAATGAATGGGAGGTGAAAATTGCTCTGATACTTAAAGGAAAAATCCCCGCTGGCTGAAATGGTTAAATGACATATCACAACTCATGATGCCATTCAGGGATACAGAAAGCAAACAACCCTCCAAACTGTCTAATTTTATTTTAGATGTACAGTTCTAGTTTATTTACATGAACTTGTCTTTAGCCTGAACCTCTCTGTAAGCCTACACCTCTCCAGCAGCACAATATTCTGCATTATCAGGTCTATGGAATTTGATCAGTGTCAGCACATCCCAAAAAGGCCTAGCAGTTCTTCATTAAGACCTGCCAGCTCTGAAGCACTCAGTTAGCTTTGTCTCAGCAGAGTACATCTCAGCAGGCAGCCAGTACAAAGAGACTGAGCGGAATGTTGATATAATCATTAGCAACTGTTTACTTACATATTACCTCCCGTAACTCATTATTGCTTTGCAGCATATGTTGTTTCTACCAAGTAGTGTATTAAAAAGAAGGGGGGTAAGATCATCAACAGTCTTATTTTTAATGAGTGCCATGCATAGCAGCACTTTAATGTTTTCCTATTGAAATTGTGTCCTCTGCAAATGGCTAATGGAAGCTTTCTGCCATTTGGATGAAATTTCTGATTACACCTTGACACGCTTTTCCGAGACAGTATGAAACTTTCATTGTTAAGATGAAATGTCATATGTGATTGGAAATATTACTTTAATAGATCAGAAAGGTCAGTGTATTCATCTCACAATGTCTTCCTTCCGAAGGTCAGCTTAGTTGCCTAATTTCACTGATTTGTTTTTAGCATGCTTGATTGTGTGAAAAGAAGCATTTTAATTTCAGTGAAAGGCATATTGCAGTCACCTCCAGCTCAGAGCAGCGTCCATCTCTTATTCTAGTCTGCCCACATACCGCTAGATTTTAGGCCCGTTTCCACTCTCGCGGAAACGGCCGCGAATCCGCAGAGTTTCCCCGCAGGCAAATCGCGCGGGGAAACTCTGCCATAGGGGACAACGGCGCCGCCGGCCGAATCGCTTGCAGTAGCGATTCGGCCGGAAACCCCCACAGAATTCGCGGCGGAGGCTGCGATTCCCATAGCCGTGCATGGCACGGCTGATGGGAATCGCCTGCGATCCCGCCCACCCGCTCAGTGCCGGCGTGCGTCTACGAGGCGCACGCCGCACTAGTGGAAACGAGCCCTTAGATTAGATATGTCCTATGTTGTATTTTGTAATGATGAGCAAAACATTCTAATATTACTGCCCACAAAGTACATACAGGTTCACTGTGGGTAGGTTGGGTGCCAGCGCCTGATAACCAGTTTTATTACTGGTTTGCTCCTCGGTGTTTCATCTTCCTATCGACTGTCAAACTCAAGCAATTCCCCCTGATGTTAACTCACCCTCCTGTTGCAAAATCGTTCGAGCGATCAGAAATTCTGATTGGAAGAAAAAATCATTCACTACACCATCAACAAACCAATCTTTGCTTCCGATCTATCACAACCAATCAAGAAAATCCAAATTTTGGTTTGACAAAATTCCAATCGGACGACTATTTTTATAATCGTTCATAATTTATTGTGCCCATCAACTGAGATTATTTTCAACCAATCCGATCAGAATTTCTCATCGCTCAAACGATTTTTCGCTATAAAGTGGACCGTTAGTGACCACCTTTACCCTAGTCTCTCCCACTTAAACAAAATCCCGCCTCCTGGTGCCTAACCCTAATCTCCTCCACTAAAACAAAATCGCCTCTCCTGGCACCAGTAACAATATGGAGTATACTTTATCTAGAGGAGTGAGTCCTGGTAAGGTAATAAGAGGATACCAAACCAGGCAAGACAAGGGTAGGATTTAGGTAGCCAGAAGGCCCAACAACCTTCCTGGTACCAGTGTCGGTACTGCAAATTATGTATGACCATTTGGCTACCTAAATCCTCCACTTGTCTTGCCATACTTGGGATCCTCTTGCTACCTTACCCATACTCTCTCCAGTAGAAGTATCTTCCATATTGTTGCTGAGATCACACTATAAATGAAGAGATCAGAGCAGCATATATAGGATTAAGCCCACAGGTATTGGCTAAATAGCCACTATTTAGCCAATACCTGTGGGCTTAATCCTATATATGCTGCTCTGATCTCTTCATTTATACCACTGGTGGTCTTTTTGCACAGTATTCATATCCAATGTTATACATGCATAACTGGCACTGCTTTGTCACTACTTTGTGTTGTTTGTTTTATGTATATACCATATACCTTTTATAGTGTTATATTCATATTTGTGGTTTATTGTTTTATACTCATGATCTTAGCACTCCAGCATATTAGATTTAATACTCATGGATACCAGGCTTAGCATTTTAAGTGTGGGTACAGCCACTATCATTTTTTTTTCTATGTGGTTATATCATTGTAATTTGTATTGCCTTTTGAAACCCAGGTTTTAGTCTGCATGGGGTTCTTTGTTGGAACCACAAGGACAACCTACTCCCATTTATTGTTACTAACAATCAAAAAACCCAGGAGGGTGAACTAGAAATTTAATTTAAAACTATATTTTACACTATAATAAGACATTTACTAAGTTTCCCTTTGGACCTTTCCAGCACTGAGCAATATAACACTTTTAGGCCTCTTTCACAGTGCGACGTTAAAGTCGCACGGTAGAAAATGTTACAACGCAGACTAACGTACAGCAATATTAAGTCTGTGCAACATTCACAGTGCACGCGTTGCGTTGTGTGTAACGTGTAGCAATATTTATAAAGTACGTTTAGCAATACATTTGCTGCGTTATGTGTGTTACACATGCTCAGTAATTGTTTGTTTGTTTGTTTGTTTTTAAATGTAACACCATCTGGAGTTGGGAAGGAATTTTTTTTTCTCTTTTGGGGCTAATTGGACCATGCCTTGTAATGGTTTTTCACCTTCCTCTGGATCAACAGGAATATGTGAGGGAGCAGGCTGGTGTTATACATTGTTCTCTGGTTGAACTCGATGGACTTATGTCTTTTTTTTCAACCCAAATAACTATGTAACTATGTAACACATGCACCGTTTTCCTTCCATCGACGAAGATGGCGCACCAAGAGACACATAACATAGTACAAAATAACGTCCAATTTTATAACCTACATGCGCTGCGTTAGGGGCACGTTGTGCACCATCTCACTGTGAAAGAGGCCTTAGCCAGGATCTTTTGACTGTGTAGTTTTGATGCCAACCTTAAATAAAAATATATTACTTTTAGTGGTCAAACAAGTTATACACATTACAGTGAGTACTTGTTACATAGCTAAGACAAATCTAAACAGTTTTCATTGCTGCTTTTCAGCAGAATACAAGTACGAATGCAGTAAATGTATTTAACGTTACTATGATGTATTCTGTTGTATTTTTCACATGAGCATTTGTCTTTTACGTAATTGGCTTTTATTCGTGTTGCTTTCAACGTTTTCACACTGTAAGCAGTCCCTGAACACACCTCCAAGAAATAGGGAATTTATTTGCTGGAACTTTGATGGATGTGTCTGTGCAGCATTTCATTGTTGGCAAAAACTCCTTTGCTGTGCTAAATCCTAGAGTCGCTGATCACTTTACGTATTACATACATTTCTTAATGCTAAACTCAAGTGGGCCTCCAAAAGCTTTCCAGGTCTTTATGGTGAATTTCCTGCTGTTATTCTGCATGCCTTTTGCTATTCGCAAATGCACTGCATAGTATGTGACCACCACTGCAATTCACCCCTAAGCTATCAATCATTTGGAAGTTACACTCCTCTCTGACTAGTAAAGAGCTTTTTCAGTGTTCACTGCAGCCAAGTTTGAGCTGTTTTTCATTACTATACCTCGACTACAACAGATTGAAAAAAAATATGGTAAAAAAGAATCCAGAGGGGATAATGAGATTGGAAAGAAAGATAATTTCCCATGACTCCTGCTAGCCCTAAGTCTCATCCAAAACAACCATGTAACTTCATGTATGTATAAGAAAGTAATTGAAGGCATCTGCAGTACTCAAAATAATCTGGCATGTAACACCGAGTTACTGAAATGTCTTTTTTTTTTTTCTCTTGATGTTATCGATGTGTGTTAGTGGAAACTGGGATGAGTTCAGGACATTGTTATAAAACTATGTAAAACTTGATATTAGGAATAAGGAATTGGCAGCAGTCTGCCGGGAGGCCTGCAAAAGAGCCAGTTGCTGTGAGCCTGTGAGAAAAGGTTTGACTGAGCAATCAGACATACCGGTGTAGCCAAAGGTATTTATAAACAGTTACTATTGATCTTGGCAAAATTTGGTAAATCTGGACAATAACTAAGTTGGCAGGTAGGTATGACAGATATGATCATCCCATACACATTTCTGAATACCCAGAAAGCTCAGGGTGACCCAGAACCATTAGGACAGAATAATTGGTTAAGAGACCGAAAAGTCCTCTTACTAAAAAAACAATGCTAGATATAGTTTGTCTTCTTAAAACAGAAGGTATTCTTTTTAATAATCCCTCTGTGTCCCTGCGTCCTCCCTTGTCCCTGTCTGTGCGTTGGCTTGCCGCGCATGCTTTGGGTCAGGGCCAGGGGGTCGGGCCATGTCGCGGCCATATGAGTGCTAACCTTGCGGGAGATGTGGCAGCAACAGGGGCGGGAGGGGGGTAGTGAGGGGAGAGGCCTAGCACCTGTTGTTGTAACGGGCCTAATGCTGGATACACAGGGTGCATTCCCCCACTAGATTCCTGTTGATTCCCGGCCACTCGATTATTTCCGACATGTCCAATTCCCGTTTCGATGGATCGTTAGGTCGATTTGGCATACTTTGCATGAGAATCGACCTAACAATCATCTAAAAGCGCTCGGAAATGCTTGGAATTAATCGAGCGGCCGTGAATTGAGTGGGGCATCGAGTGCGGGAACGCACTGTGTGTATCCAGCATTAGGTCTAGTTTGCTATAATTCAGCTTTAAGTGAGCAACTGTGGTTTCCCAAGATGCATCACTTCAAAATATGTAAACAATCTCTTAATTCCACTGAAAGCCAGATGCCCATCTAGATCCGCTGGTGTATAGAGAGCCTGTAGCTAATATATTTTAGAAAGCCACACCAATCCAACATGCATACAGCCTGCTTATAGACATTGTGATCCATCTGCAATGAACAGATCAGTTTGCCGGCACCTAAACAACTGAATCTCAGGGGAAGCCTTGGTCAGCTGGAATAGATTTTCCCAAATGATTGTTATTTTTTCCCTTGAGCCAACACCTGCAAAATAAGGTTAATACTTACCACCTACGCATAACATTAATTTTTGACCCATGCAAGTATGTTTATGCCAAGATCATGAGTTCCAGACGTCATGCCAAGATTGGATCCTACAGACAGTGCTGTGTTTAGAAATCGTGGACACGAAGGATCATTTTAATGGGGCTCTATGCATGTGAGCAGACATGGCAGCTTGTAAATAAAATGCTTAGTGCATAGAGCACATGGAGATGTTAAAGATGAAGGATATTTTAATGAGTTGAGAAAATCTTAAGAAGCACCGATAGCAGCCATACTTCCCAAATTGCTTATTGTGTTTCCTCAAAATCCTATACTGTCTTAAAGTTTGTAGGTTTACCTAACTTATAGACTTTTTTTAAGGGGACCCTGAGCTCTGCCTAAAATCGCAATTTGGACTCCCCCTGGTGTCCTGGCTCCTCTCCTGGTCCTGTTGGTGGCTTCGTTAATCGGTGACTTTAGCCTGAAGTTAGCCATGCTACGCGTCAAGACTAAACTGCGCATGCGCGGGACTCTCATGCCCACAAGGCATGATGATGCGCAGCAGAAGCGCACACTGCCATCACCAGGCCAAAGTTGCCGATTAACAGAGGCGCCAGCAGGAGTGGGAGAGGAGCCAGGGGGACGTCCCGAAATGCTGTACGTAGGGCTGGAGGAAGCCCCGTGTCCGAAGTCCAAATTGAGATTTTTAGGCAGAGCTCAAGGTCCCTTTAAGCTGTACAAATGAAGGCTGCTGCTTGCTCTTGGGATCATGACAAGGTTTTTATCTTTTTAACAACTCTGGGTCTCACTTGACATTATAGCAGAGGGGCACTCCCATTTAGAACTTCTTAGCAATAACTAATAGGGATAGTCAATGAATTCAGTCCATTTCATGCTGCAAAAGAAATTGCATGAAAAAAAAACCTGCATAATTCACCAACAACTCAGAATTCTTTACATGTTATTGACTTAGTAACTAAAGTTGCCGTTTTTCAATATGGGCAGAAGAGTCATCGGGCAAGAGTCTGCAATAATGTTTGCTAAATCCTTTGGAAAGTCTGTAGCTGGGAAGATATATTTTTTTTCCCCTGAAGGAATTGAAGTTTACTCTTAATGTTGATACTTTTCCTCTGACCTTCTCCTGCCTTACATTGTGCCAGTAATTTTTTTAGCAGCCTGACATAATATGAAAGGAATAAGAAGGGGATGAATGAAATGAAACATATTACTTTTGCCTGGGGATCTAAATTAGCATAGGATTTCTGGAATAATTCCTGCGTCGGCCTGTTTTCCGATCGTTGCCAGGTTGAACAGGGATCCACTTCATCTCAGACTCTTCTGGAAACAATCAGCCATAAGACACAAATCCATAGGAAGCCGGGCCTCATTAGTTCTTTAGGGAGCGACATGCTTTTCCCTATTACATCAACCTTATAATCTTCTATAAACAAGCAAACGTAACGTGGGAGTTCAGGTGCAGCCATGTGCTGTGGAAGGGAAATCCTCCCTGGCAAATGAGGGGATTTTCTCCATTAGCTTGGTATAAATGATGTGAATATTCATTGAAGCTCTTCTACCGTAAAGTATAGAGCAAAGCTCTGGAAATATAATCCCATTTACATGTTTTAACCACCGTTCCTAGCTCCATCCTTGGGAGGCCTGTAGTTGTTGATCTGCTGTTTCCATAGTAAAAGAAATGCACTGCCTCCATAGAATAAAACACTTGGATAATCTTCTTATTTGTGTTACAACCTCTGAGCTATAATATTCTACCAGTCATTTGGGAATGTAGTAGAGTTAAGCTCAGTTCCCATTTGTGACGGATCTGTTTGGCGCAGAGCAGCACAGACCGCTTTGGGTCTGCTCCACTCTGTTTTTACCTGCACATTCGCGTCCGGAGGTGCGTGCATTGCACCAGAGGCCTCTATGGGCAACGCATCCACTTGTCTGAAAAAATGCAGTTAGTTCTGACTCTGCGTTCCCTGATCCATTTTTTTTTAGCAAGTGGCAGCAGATCCTATTTTTAACAATAGAATCCGCTTCCTCCACTTGGAAAAACTTACCCAACGGGTATTTTTACGGTTTTGGTTTTTTTATACCTGGGAGAACCGAGCCTTATAGTACAATACATTCTTTAGTCCACACTTATGGAACATTTTGAATTCTACTTATAGTAATGACTTTCCTGCCAATGCTCTCTTGCCCTTATGACAGTGTTTAGCTAGGTACACACATAAGAGGGTAATTGTGATTTGCATCAGCGCTTTTTCTTTTTGACCAATTATGTATTTGCAAGTGTTAGCATTTGGCTTACCTAAGTATTGCAAATATGCTTGTTTTTTTTTTTTCAATAGAGAAGGGGGTGGAAGAAGGGAAAGATTTGAGGCTTGATATCTGGGCGACATATCTTATGTGTGCCAGATTTAAGTTTTGGGCTTTTCTGATTCCTTTACCCAGCTCTAGCCCCACCACTTTCTTTTAACCCAACTCTAATTTCCCTCTCAAGTGCCTCAAACACGTTTCGGGCTAAACTCGCCTCTTCCTAACATGGCATGTCCTACATAACATATAAAATAATTGATACTTGCTTATTAATAGGAGCCCCAGTTTTTTTGGTACTTCTGGCATAATGTCAATATATTGGGCGCCCAAATGAATGAAAAGGTAGCAGATGGCCCACACCATGGGCTTTGGCAGTATAGGCTGAAGATGTTAGTTCTGACCCCCCCTTCCCCATACAGACATTGCCTGATTGATCATAACCACATCAGGCAACTATTAGCTAATGTGTGTACATATAGTTTTCATTTTAAGGTGTGAGTGACAGCTTGGTCATGGCTCCCCTTCGCTGGGACATCCTGACTTGGATGGGTGGATTAAGGTGGTAGTTATATTTACCTCCTGAGTTTTGTCCCACAAAGCCAAAGTCCCCGCATCACTCCACTTCCGCCGCTTGGCCCCACCTCTTCTCTCTTGCCTAACAATTTAATGCAGTAAATACCCGGGCGTTTTTTCTTGGAGGAGAGCGAGGAGGCAGGGCCAAGTGTCGGAAGTGGGATGATGCGGGGACTTCGGGACGGCTTTGTGGGACGAGACTCCGGAGGTAAATATAACTTTTCATAACCGCAGGGCTGCATTGTTTTTCTTTCAGGATGGAGGTCCTCTTTAACTTTGTAATCCTTAAACTTTAATGCCTCGTACATGCGTACTTGTCATGTGTCCTAGCAGTACTCGATCCATTGGGCAACATTAAAGGGCGAAGGCTGTTCAGACGGGTTGCTAGCCTGCAGTCTAGCAACTTGTTCCGATTCTAGGAGCACTGGATGGAGTGGCATGAGAGGTGCATCACGCAGGGGTGGGGCGAGTACGGAGAACATGCTCTCAGCCAACACTGGGCTGAATCGATCTGGTGGGCTAATTGCTGGTTGAGGCATTGGAGACCACTGTACACATGCTAGATTTTTGGCAAATGTTATCTGCTGCCTCGGCCGAGTTTGTGTACTCAGCTTAAATGTTTTGTGACATTGAAGTGGTTTCGGACATTGTACTGTCCAAGAGGTTTCCATTTAGAAGTGTTCTTTATTTTCATTTGTTTTAGATGAAGGTTTAAACAGATTTTATGAGGTTGTAATAATTTAACAGTGCAACAAAATTATCAAGTTGTCAGACCTTTCTTAGCCAAACGGCAAGGCTATTCTCTCTATTATTCTCACGGGTTTCCTTGTTCCACCTTCAGCCTGCATAACTGCTTCTTTCTGTCCTTCATTTAAACCCATGCTTAGATTGATTATAATGTAAATCAGCCTTTATAGTAGGCTTTATATATTTCACTATGCTGGCAGCAGTCATCATTTATACGTCTGTAGTTTGAAAGACTTGAAACATTTAAGCAGGATAATAGTTTCTAATTTTGTAGCTAACTAAAGGCAAAACTGCCTCTGGATTTCACTTTGCTTCAGACCGCTCTGTCTGGTTTTGCTACAACGTATCTTCTGTAAGTAAAAGTTCATGGTGTGAAATCAGTTAGGTTTTCTTTCGTAAAACACACTGTGTGCCTTGACTTTTTTTTTCACATGTGAATTCTATTTTTTTGTAAGCTGTGTATGTATGATCTTTATTCCTTATTTATCCACATCTTCTTTTGTAGATGGGAAGCTGTACTCTGCAACGGTCACTGATTTCCTGGCCATTGATGCAGTCATTTATCGAAGTCTAGGAGAAAGCCCAACTCTACGAACAGTCAAATATGACTCTAAGTGGTTGAAAGGTAGGCTGTGTTAATCTGGCTGTTCATAACCTGCTGACTGCTGTACCTCTAGAAAAAATAAATCGCATTAATGATTTTACTGAGTCAAAATCTCCCATCTGTTCCAATTTATTGGCCACACCGTTCTAAAAGTTCTGAAAACAAACTTGTTTAAAAACAGTGCTTAAAAGGGTTAAGGTGGCCACACATCTAGCGATGATGGGCAGATTCGACTAAAGGTGGCCACACACGATACAATAAAACGATTTGATTTTACAGTAATTCGATAGAAACGATCGTATCTCTCGAAAAAATCGAAAAAATTTTATTCATTCGACTCAAAAATCCGAACGGATTTCCAATTTTTTCCGATTTAAATCGATCCAGAATGCCAGATAGTTCTCCAATTTCTACTAAAGATTGTATGGTGTGTGTTGGATTGTTAATTTATTAACCAGTTCACCCCCAAGGGTTTTTACTCTAACGGACCAGAGCAATTTTCACTTGTCAGGGCTTCTCCCTTTTATTCCCTAATAACTTTATTACTACTTATCACAAGAAAATGATCTATACCTCGTTTTTTTTCACCACCAATTAGGCTTTCTGTGGGTAGTACATTTTGCTAAGAATTTTTTTATTCTAAATGCATTTTAATGAGAAAAAAACAAAAAAATAGAAAAAAAATCATTATTTCTCAGTTTTCAGCCATTATAGTTTTAAAATTAAACATTCTCCTGTGGATAAAACAAACACATTGTATTTGCCCAGTTGTCCCGATTATTAAACCATTTAAATTATGTCCCTATCACAATGTATGGCAACAGTATATTATTTTGAAATATAGGTGTTATTTTTCTGTTCTGTTTTTTTTTTGTTCTGGCCATAATTACAAGCCCCAATGTAATAAATTAAAATTAATTTTCCCCCATAAAATATAGATTAAAAAAAGCTGAGTCCCTAAGGCAAGTATTTATTTATTTATTTTAAGCTGATTTTTTTTTTACAAGTGTTTTCTTTTGGAGGGGGAGTGTTGGAAGTGGAATTTTATTACTCATGTGTATGTACTTGTAAATGTATGTATTTTGTACGTGTCATATACTTTTTGGCCACAAGATGGCGCTAGTGAACACTTGTTATAGTAAGTGTTCAATTTTATTTTTTTTGTACACTTTATTTAATTGTTACATTTCCTGTTTTTGTGAATGGACGTAGCCGCTGTTCGCAGTCACGTCCATTCACTCCAGGCACTGCGATTTGGGTAGAGGACCGTTTGGTCCTCTTCCCCAATCCCTCAGCACGGGATCCTGACGGAAACGGCGGCCGCAGCAGCGCGCACACGGCGGTAGCAGCGGCGGGAACGCGCGACTTATTAATACGTCATGTTGCCGTTAATAGGGTAAAGCATGACGTATTAATGCGTTAGGATGCCACTAAATGGTTAATATACACACCCTAGCAATTTTCTGATATCCAATCATTTTTACCATAATTGAGGAAAAAATTGAACATAAGTGTGTGGTACATTGGTCATATTTTTGAAATGTTACAATTGGTCAGAAAAATTGATTGCAATTCTTCAATTGAATAAAGATTTTTAAAAAATTGTATGGTGTGTGGCCACCTTTAGAGACAAATCTCTCTCTAAACCAATCTGATTAAAGAGAGCTCTGTCGGCTGTCCATTCACCGCAGGCCGATTCCCGATCAATTTCAGCATGAAATCTCTCCCATCCGCCGCATCGCCACTGTTTCCCTAATGTATAAATGTATGTAATGTATATACATTACCTGTCCCGTGTCACGGAGCCCGTCCTCTTCCGAATCCTCTGCTCTTCCATAGCCGCAATCATGCTGGCGGTGCTTGTATGGGGATTTGGAAGACGGATGGACACCACGACACGGAACAGGTAATGTATGAGTGCACACATTTCATACATTTTATACATTGCGGGAGCACTGCCTGGGGTTTCGTCGTGCTCGGCGCTCGTCCCTATACTGCTTACCGTTACATGCCTTCTGGGAGACGAAGCATGGCAAAGCTGCCACTCACCACCCATCCCAGTCAGTGTGTCCCAGAGAAGGGGAAGCATGACCAAGCTGTCACTCACACCTTAAAGTCAATTGGGGGGGGGGGGGCACGCCCTAAGGGCAGCCTACATTGGGACTTGTCAGCCTTTACAATTGGTGCAACATTGGTCACCTGATTTCATTTTTTTTTTTATACCTTTATATTCTACTTGGTGGCACGCAATACACACTAGGTGGGTCAGGAGTGTGCGTCCCATCTCTCTAGACATCAGGTTCGCCATCCCACTGCACACTCGCCATCCAGTCAGCGATGCAGGCCAGGGCGGGACGTTTGTTGGTCAGAGGGACACAGACACACAGCAGCCACCTTGCAAATTATTACTATAGATGTGACCTCTGGGAGAGTAAAGGATGGTCTGCTTTAATATTAATAATGAAAATAAAAAGCACAGAGAGGGACTTTAATTTATTGCGTGAAAATATTTAGCAGCACTGAATAATAATAAAGTACATAAACGGGCCGGCTTGCAGGTACTTTATTTTATTCGTATATGAAATTCTAGACATGCAAAAAAAATGCAGACTGATTTTAGGGAGTACAGTCCTCTAGGTATTCATCATGTTATAAGACTTTCTTATAGAATAAGGGATGAATAATATATCTGTACCTAATTATAGAATTTGAGATTGCCATCAGTGAAAGCTGTATGTCAGAAGGGTAAGTGGCCAGTAGGAGGATAAGCAGCAGTTTCCTAGACTGTAAGCATGACTAAGCAAGGTCCTCTTCTCCTGTCATAGTTTGTCATTTACACCCACGTTGTTTGTTCTACAGTGCAGCATAATGTTTTGGCACTAGATTATTATTATTATTATTGCGCATTTATGTTGCACTGACGTCTTTCACAGAGCTTTACAGAATATATAGTCATGTCACTAACTGACTCTAAAGGTGCCCATACATGGTACAATTTTTCATTTTTTTTTATTACCGTAGATAATTTAGTTTGATTATTCCGTTAGATCGAATATAAAGATTTTTCTAGCATGTCCGATCAGATTTTTCTAAAAATAACTGGATAATTGTTCGAATTTCTTGATCGAAAAAAAAAATATTTTCAACTTTCATTCGATTTGATCATTTAGATCGAATAAACTGGAAAATCAAACGTTTTTATTGTATCATGTATGGGTATCATAAGAGGAGCTCACTGACTAATCCCTACCATAGTAGTGCCCCCATCATCATACAGTTTTTTTTTTTGGGGGGGGAGCCAATTAACTCGCTAGTATGTTTTTCTGATGTGGGATGATACTTGAGCGCCCAGCATAAGCTCACACAAACACAAGGAGATCTTACAAGCTCCATACACATAATGCCACAATTTGAATCTTTGGTGGCATAGTGGATAGCACTCTCACATTGCCAGGGTCCCTGATACAGTTATAGACTTCTTAAAGTAGACCTGAACTCCTGCACAGGACAGAGAAAAAAAACCTAGAGAACTGCACCCTGTATGTATTTAGAGAGTTAAGCCTGTCTAATTCCCCCTCATCTGTGACTAATCGCCACCATAATTTGATCTCTCAGAGGTGTCTGCTCAGGAATCTCCTGTGCTATGGCAGAGAAGCTAATTTGTAAACACAGGATGTTAAAAATAGGTCTGTTTCCATAAAAGCATGAAGTAGACACACTGCAGATTTATTGCAGGATTTGTATCCGCTGAAACAAAAATGTTTATCTTTTAAGGTTGTTATGCTGTTTGCGTATCTTTTTGTGCAGAGAGGAAGTCCTGCGTTCAGGTCCGCTTTAATAAGCAAATTAAAAATAAATGGCGGTCCTTAAAGACCCGTATTAGATTACAGATCTATTAGTGTGATTTGCAAGGTACAGGGTGGTGGTATGAATGGGTGTTGTGTGTTCAGCATCCTTTGGCCCTAATTCACCAACCTACAGTAAGCTTGCCATGCACCGCCGGCAGTGTAGCGTCATTGCCTGATTGGCACGACCCGCTCTACCTAAGTAATGTGAGCATTGGTGGGGGTCATTATTCTGTAGAATATGTGGTCATTCTGACATGCAGCTTGAAGGTAACTTATCAATTCTGAATATTTTTCTCATACATTCAGTCTCTGTTTTTAAGGTTCGTGACCGGTTTGCTTTAAAAAGAATCTATTGTAGAATAGCTGCCATTGTCTGACTAGCATGCAGTATATTTATTTTCAGGCAGTCCCTGTGCTCACAAGGATGCTGGTGTTTTAGTGCTGTCATATGGCCTGTAAGTCAAACAATGGCAGCTGCCATCAAATGGCATACATTTCCCTTTAAGTGCGTATTTGAAACCTGAAGATTAGGAGATAAGGACTGCCCACACAATGGTAAATGGTCCTATATAGTGTCTCTAAATAGGAGGAAATCCTTTGTCTGCTCACATTTCTGTCTCTTCTGTTTGCAGAGCCATACTTTGTGCATGGCGTGGATTATGGAGACCTTATCTATTTCTTCTATCGGGAAATTGCAGTGGAATACAACAGCATGGGAAAGGTAGGGCAAAAATGGAAGTAAATTACCTGTACAACTGCTCTCCAGCCATTCTAGCAATAAGAGACCTTGCAATGAGAGCCATTAATCACCGTGACAAGGCCACCTTTTGGGGAGATTGCTTTGCAGATCCTGAAACTTTGTAACGTCTCTCAAGTGTAGTGCCCTTATGAGGCAGATTACTGCTAATGTAAGTCTCTTTGTACTGCATCATTTCAGTGCTTGGGACAGGTTACATGTGAAAGTGGACAGTCAGACTTGACAGCAATTAAAAGCTGAGCCAGCAAGCCTAAGTAATACATCTTCAGGCTTACAGTTACCTGCATTGAACCTTACTTATAGTAAATGTGTAAATCATAAATGTCAGTAGCTAAAAGGGGTGAGTTGGCAATATTGCTTGGCAATTAGCCAGGCAAATGGCCATCTCTGCATAACATCATTTTAGCTTTCAAATATCCATACAGTGTGACTAATACCACTACATTTTAATGTATTGCACTGTTTGGATTAAGTTGATCAGTCTATGTGTGTAACTCTGCATTGGTAAAAATGCGTTTTATAAGGCGGTATTGCCAAAATTGTGTCAGAGGAAACCTATTTGAAATGCTGAAATTGCACGATACTCCTAGGCCACATACAGACATCAGACCATAGTCTTTGGAAAATTAAAGATCACAGACCAATCTTACCACCCTTCATGTAGTATGAGAGCCATACTCTACACAGTCTTTTCTATGGAGCTGAACTCCCCATCAGAAAAAAACCTTTGCAAGATGTTGCACACACAGATGCTGTACAGACACAAAAGATCAGTATCTGCAAAAGATCTGTTCCTGCCAAAAATCCATTCCTGCAAATTGCAATGATAGTCTATGAGATCTGCAGATCATCATACACACATGATTTAACTGACATTCATCTGCAGATCTGAAAATCCATCCTGGTGGATCTGATCTGCAGATGAATGTCAGTTAAATCATGTGTGTATGATGATCTGCAGATCTCATAGACTATCATTGCAATTTGCAGGAATGGATTTTTGGCAGGAACAGATCTTTTGCAGATACTGATCTTTTGTGTCTGTACAGCATCTGTGTGTGCAGCATCTTGCAAAGATTTCTGTCTGATGGGGGAGTTCAGCTCCATAGAAAAGACTGTGTAGAGTATAGCTCTTATACTACAGGAAGGGTGGTAAGATTGGTCTGTGATCTTTCATTTTCCAAAGACTATAGTCTGATGTCTGTATGTGGCCCTAGTTATGTATGCTAAATCAGCTTCACATTGCCCTCCAAACAATAATATATTTATAGTCCAACACACTGATCTTATTCTCCGAATAGATGTGATAACTTTTATTGCCAAGAAAAAAGGACCCTAAGACCTGCAGCGCCACACCTTTAGCCCCGCCCCAATTTTATATAGGAGGCTCCCCCTTATAAAGTTCCCTGGTGTCTAGTAGTCCCCCTCCCACCCCTATGTAGTTCTCTTGTCCCTAGTGCTTCACACCTCATTGCTTCACTGGTGGTCTAGGGCTTTCTACCCCCAATATTGCCTTCCTGTAGTCTACTGGTCCCCCCTCCTTCCCATTTAAACTTCCCTGGTGGTCTTGTGGTTGGTGGCCCAGCCGGTATCTTGGTCCCTTCCTGTGCTTCCCCAACATAAAACGCAGATTATGGACATGGCAGTGTTAGCAGTGCAGCGATAAGCATTGTCATTTCATGCGTGCTCAGCTCTTGCTCTAGTGCCCGGCATCTCCTTCTGCACTTGTATTATCACACATCATGCTGGAAGAAATGCCACTAGAGGGAGAGCTGAGCACCAAGGACATGAGGATGCACATCACTGGACTCTGGTGGAGGGAGCTGAGAGAGGCACTTCTACCACATGCGATTCGGATAGGGAAATGCAGTCTATTGAAATCAATAGGATGCCGTCCGATTCGCATGTAGGGTAAAAAAACGGACCGCATGCTACACTTTTTTTTCACATCCCGCATCCACATGCCACAGCTTGAGAGATTTGGATGCATCTTGCATCATAGCTGTGTCAGCATCGTGTCTACCAAGACGCCTGCCTGCACTGTGCGGAAACGAGCCCTTAGGAAAATTCCTTACCACAACTGTATTGTAACTTAAATACAAGGATCGGCTACAGCTGTTTGACCCATCTCCATCCAAAATGGCTGACAACAATTGTAGCTCAGTTTGAACTTTAAAACTACCAGTGCAAGCAAAAGCTACTTATGGAAAATGCTGAGTATTTGGATTTAAATATTGCCCATAGAGCTAAAAAAAATAAGTCCATTATACAGTACCAGTACTCTAAAGATCTAGCAAGTGGAGTTCGATTGGTATAGTGTTCCTGTTTAATTATTTTATTTTAGAACTGCAGTAGGTGGCTATATGACTTTGTGAAAGGCAACAGTTTGCAGAACATATATTTTCACTGGTGTTAGTCACTTCTATTTATACAGCCTTGAACAGTTGTTCTGCAGAACTAGCTTGCTGTAAACAGTTGTCTCCTTATGCAGTGTGCGCAACAGACAGGAAATATATAATGAGAAGCATTTATACTATGAATACACTGAGCGTCTATTTAATTCAGACACATTTTCCATGAATCCAGGTTTTCTATTGATGGCAAAGTATTTTTATGGTGTAGCTCTCGGAAATTAAAAAAGGTGATTGGTTCCAAACTGCACCAATGAAAGTATAACTTTGCCAATGGAAGAATTTAGGTTTCAATGTGGCCAGGCTAACTTTCAAGACCATTTACTATTTGTTACTCATAAACTATTTTATCACAACAGAGCAATGCTAGGTACACACAAAGCAATTTTCTGACAGATTTACTGTCAGATCAGCTATTTCCAACATGTTCGATCTATGTAAAATCGTTAAAAAAAAAAATCGATCTGAAATCAGAAGTGAGCAGAAAATCATTGGAAATCAAATCGGACATGTTGAAAAGAATTGATCTGACAGTAAATCTGTCACAAAATTGCATTGTGTACCTAGCATAAGTGTTGCCTGACCCTACTTCCTGCATGCATGCTCTTTGAATGTCCCTTTAGATTTCGAAAGTAAGCATTCAATAGGATAGTGGTTTTTAGCTATAAAGAGTTTGTTTTTTGTTGTTTGTTTTTTAATCCTGAAGTATGCTTTTATTTATTTAGAAGGTAGTGAAGCAAAATTAGGGGAAAAAAAACTTTTGATACACAACAATTGCAACAGGCAACACAGTTCTTATACCGGACTTCTCCACAACTAAAAGAAAGTTGCTATAAGGAGAGATGATGATTAAAAATTTATGTGAAGCGTGGGATTTGTGACCTCATGTAGCCCACTTGGTACCTTTCATATTCTCCTCTTGTCAGTTAGAATTTGAGTAGGCTGAGCTCCTAAAACCTGTAGTCTAACCACTTGAGGTCCGCGGTGTTAAACCACCCTAATGACCAGGCCATTTTTAGTTAATTGGGCCACTGCAGCTTTAAGGCAAAGCTGAAGGGCCGCATAACACAGCACACAAGTGATTTCCCCCCCCCCCCCTTTTCCCCCCCACCAACAGAGCTCTCTGTTGGTGGGGTCTGATCGCCCCCATTGTTTTTTGTTATATATATATATATATATATATATATATATATATATATATATATATATATATATATATATATATATATATATATATATATATATATATATTTATTTATTTTTAAATAAAATTTACTATTTCTTTTTCACTCCCCTCCCTCCCCCCAGCTAGCCAATGACGCGATCGGCTGTCATAGGCTTCAACCTATCAGAGCCGATCGCTCTCCTGTGGGCCAGGGGGACAGACGTGTCACACGACTGTCCCCAGTACGGCGCAGCTGCAGATCGCAGTGCTGTACAAAGTACTTAGACGGCGGTTTAGCCGTCTAACAGTCTCCCGAGCGCCACTCGGAGACTGAAGGCGGGGCGGAGCTCTGCCCCCCAAGCAGGAGATGTGAATGCAGCGTGCGTGCGATCCCCTGCTAGCCCCATAAAAGACTGTTCACGCCAATTGGCGTGGAGCGGTCCTTTTGCTGCCGCACTGCTCGCGCCAATTGCCGTCGAGCAGTCGGCAAGTAGTTAGTCAACTGGAAATGGGTTTAAAATTCTAAACTAAACCTAGTCAGTACAGTCCTTTTCTTGAACTGTCTGTCCTGGGATTCACAGTGGCATAGTAGTTAGCACTCTCTCCTTGCAGCGCTGGGTCCCCTGGTTTGAATCCTAGCTAGATCACTATCTGCATGGAGTTCGTATGTTCTCCCCGTGTCTGCGTGGGTTTCCTCCCACATCCCAAAAACATACAGATTAGCTAATTGGATTCCCCCTGAATTGGCCCTAGACTAGGATACATAAATGACATTTGAGTATGGTAGTGATTAATTCAGGGACGTCAAACCGGTCCTTCGAGGGCCGAGATCTTCACACATTTTTTACACCGCTCAAATGAATTGATGGGTCTGAATCAGGAAAGGTGTGGACCATCAGGCATCTTTCTCAGTCCATCCTAAACACTGGCATGGATCTGGCCCTCCAGGCCTGGAATTCCACACCTGTGGATTAGATTGTGAGCCAGTTAAGCGACAGTTAGTGACAAGATAATATACTCTGTACAGCGCTGCAGAAGATGTTGGCACAATATAAATACTAAATAATAAACATCCTGTCCCCAATTAGAAAATAAAGACCACAAGTCAGTGTATGAATGCAGCTGCACTGTGCAGCCACAAAGACAGCGCACACAGTAACAGTCACTTGTGCATTGCTTTTGCCTCTGTGCATGAGCAGCGCCTTGCTACTTTGCATGCACGGGTCCACATGCTGACTGTACAGTGAAGCCATGCTCGTGCACAGACGGGAGTGTGGCTGAAAAGTAGAGAACAGTGGTGGGCTGGAAGAGAACTGGAGAAGCCTCTGCAGAGGCTTCTGTACCTAGGCAAGTATCTAACTTTTCTGTTTGTTTGTTTTTTTGTTTTGTTTTTTTGTAATCTTTGTAACAGGTTCACTCTAAAATTACACATATATATATTTTTTATAATCTATAGAAAAGTGTTATACAGTATGTATTCTTAAACTTGCTGTCAGCAAAACGTATATTAAATAGTGCATTTTGTACCTGATAATAATCTAGTCTTTTATTATCCCTATAGAGTAAAGTAATTACAAAAAATAAAGTTAATGAGCAGTACATTAGCTTCAAGACTATTCCAGTAATGGGGATCAGCAATAAAAAGAAGCTGCTATTTAAGAACTGTCTGTGGTCTGAATATGTAACTAAGGAACATTAACCTCAGACTGAGTGAAATTTGAACTCTGGACTGCTCAAACTCTGCACATCCACACTCTCTCCAGCCCATAATCACCCATACAGAAACATTACTATGCAGTGATGTAGTGGCTATAAGTAAATATAGATTTGCTTCAGGCTGATATAAAAAAAAATGTGATGTCAATAGTAATATATGTCTGCTGTGATGCTTTCAATCATTCAGGCTTTTAAAGTTAAGCCTTATGGTGTGCTTTTGCTGATGAGGTTACCACTGTGCATGCTTTTCAGTTTGAAACCTAAGACTTTATTTAATAAGGCAGATATAGTAGCAATGTGTAACCAATCAGCAGTGGTCGCTCATTTTTCCTGGTTAAAAAGTCGAATGTGTTTAGTCATTAAGATGATTGCACAATGATCAATTTTTGTGTGTTTGAGTTCTATGTTTGAATTTTTTTTTAATATTTGAATTTATTTATTTAGAAATCCAACCGTTAGAATAATTAGGTTTTTAAAGTGTTTTTACTGCAGTGTAATAAAGATAAACTACCACCATAGAGAACTGTATACTTTATAATAGTTAATAGTAACTAGGAGGAGCGGTAAGAAAAGAAACCAATTTGTACTAGTAAACCATTATAGTTGCTAGATTTGTTTTGTTTTTTTATCACTTAACACGCAAATTAAATTTAAATATGCTAGAAACTATACATTTCTAAAAATGAGTTTTGTAAAGTGCCCTTTTGTGAGTTATGACGTTTCTAGAGTTATGACCATGGTGATAAGGCATGTAGTATTCAGGAAACATTTTATCTCAGGCAAACCTAAAGTTAACTCTTCTGTCTTTAAGTTAAGGAGAGATCTCTAAAGTTAACTCCTCAATCCTTAAATTAACTCCAGAATTCTAAAGTTTTTAAAAGGACTAAGAGCACCTCTCAGATCACCACTTGCTTTGTCCAAACTCCCCCTGGTATTGCCGCTCTAAAATGCATGGGGCCAGACGACTTCCAACAAAGTCGAGCTATGTGTGCAAAGTCATTATAACATAGCCAAGATGGCCCTAGCGATTTTTAAACTGAAATCAAACAAAAGCGATTTGGTGTAGAAGGGTGATTCAGGCATCAAATGGAAGCGGAGAGCACAAGCTACAGAAAGATTTGCATCTTTAGGTACTTTGCAGTACTGGTCAGAGTCTCTTTAAAGACAGGCTGTTAATTGACTGCATGTGAAAATAACTATAGAGGAGGTAACTTAAGGACTGAAGAGATAAGATAACTCTCTCACCATGAAAACTTATCTCTACACCTTATTAAGGCAAGATCGATTTGTGGTGGTAAGTTTTCTCTTGCCTTATCTCCAGCATGATCTTAGTGAATTGAGGCCATTTTCTTACTTTCAGGGAAACACGGTTATATATTCAGATGTCTACCTACAGTTGTACTTTAAAACTACTAGCAGAGTATAAGGCCTCTTGCACACTACATGCGATTGCGATTAGTTTTTTATACGATTCGATTTAAGTACTGCATGCTGCTACGTTTTTTTTATCAGAATAAAAAATCTGATTGTATGAAAAACGGAATTGCATGTAGTATGCAAGAGGCCTAACACTAATAGCTTTGATGTTCTGAGCCTAGCAAAACTGTAAATAGCTGCGTCCCATACTAGGACTAGGTTCTATAAAAGCCTGCTCCCGCCTACCTGTTGTGTATCATTCCAGCAGAAACATGCATACCTCACATAAAGCTGGGTGTTATGGCGGATATCACAACTCCAGTAGAAGCTAATTTTTCAGGCTCATCCCACACATATTGCAGTGAATATGTAGCACTTGAAACGATTAGCAAAACAAGCTTATAAATTCATAAGTGCAAATGCTAATTCTGCATAATCTTTAATTAAACCAAAACAAAATACTGTTAGAATGACTTCAGCGATTGAAATGTCATAGAGACTCCCTGCTTATTAAAACAGAGAGAGACAGCGGTGAGCAAAATGAGTTACAAAAAAAGGAAGATTGGAGGGGGGGGGGGGTTAGTGAAAGAGGGGGGACCCTCTGAAGATCCTCTGAACATTTATAGAGAGCAGAGATTTGGAAAAGCATCCAACTCTGTGCGTAATCTTCTCTATAAATGCAGAATGTGCTTTTGTCTGTGGAAATGGAAAGCTAAGCAGTCTTTCTAGAAATTAATTTATATATTGCAGACATCTGATCTTCCGGGGGATTTATTGCACTGCTTTAAATGGCACGGTCTTATCTCCTGCAGCACATGGTCTCAGCGCTGAATTTTCCTTTTGGTGACTATTTTCTCTCTCCAGAGGATTATATAGCTTTTGTATCCCATTACACGTTCTGGCGTTTTCTGTTGCTGCGGCTGAAATATTGTTTTGTTCTGCAGGTGGTGTTTCCAAGAGTTGCCCAGGTCTGCAAGAATGACATAGGGGGCTCTCAGAGGGTGCTTGAGAAGCAGTGGACTTCATTTCTTAAAGCTCGATTGAATTGCTCCGTCCCCGGTGATTCCCATTTCTACTTCAACATCCTGCAAGCTGTTACTGATGTTATCCATATTAATGGGCGGGACGTTGTTCTAGCCACTTTCTCCACACCGTACAACAGGTACGCTCCTGCCTCACGCTGTTCAGGCCTTTTTAATAATTCACTGCTCAGAATGATGCCGCAAGGCTGAGATTGTTCCCCTCTGTTTCTCAGCATCACATGCAGATTTGTTAAAAATAAGCTGGCATTTTGCTCCTGCTTATTGCAGAGTACTTAAAGGGGAACTGAAGAGAGAGGTATATGGAGGCTGTCATGTTTATTTCCTTTTAGACAACACCAGTTGCCTGGCAGCCCTGCTGATCCTCTGCCTCTAATACTATTAGCCATAGCCCCTGAACAAGCATGCAGCAGATCAGGTGTTTCAGTGGTTCAGACTTATAAGTCTGATCTGACAAGACTAGCTGCATGCTTGTTTCTGGTTTTAATCAGATACTACTGCAGAGAAATAGACCAGCAGGGCTGCCAGGCAACTGGTATTGATTAAAAGGAAATAAACATGACAGCCTCCATATACCTCACTCTTCAGTTCCCCTTTAATAATGTTGTATGTGGAAGCATTGCAACATGACAGGATGGTTACAGCATGGCTAAAATAATCACACATTGATTTCATAGCGAGCTATTAGGGACACCATAAATACTACTGGCCATGGCTAATGATGCTATATATGGAATCGATGAACTCTGTCCACATTACCGACTGATTATACATGGGGGTTCTTGATTTACACCAGGATTGGTGTTCATGAGAAGCTTGTTTAAATCAAACTTCAAATACATTTAAATACACCTGAGGTGAGAGGCTGACATTTCCTTTTAAGCAATACTAGTTGCCTGGTTGCCCTGCTGATCCTCTGCCTCTAATACTTTTGGCCATAGACCGTGAACAAGCATGCAGCAGATCAAGTGTAATATTTTTGTCAAATCTGACGAGATTCGCTGCATGCTTGTTTCTGGTGTTATGCAAACACTATTATAGGCAAATAGATCCACATGGTATTGTTTAAAAGGAAATAAATATGGCAGCTTCCACACACCTCTTGCATCAGGTTCCCCTTAACGGTGGTTGTCCATTGGCTTCATAGTGCATTTGTTTTCTCCACTGCATGAGTACTTAACCATTCTAATGGTGGCCATACATGGTACAATTTTTTTCATACAATCCTACCATTTCTATGTAGTATAAGGGAACTGCCTAAATTATCCTTTCAGTATATTCCCTTAATTTACCCTTATACTGCATAGAAATGGTAAGATTGTATGAAAAATGTGTACCATGTATGGCCACCATAAGTGTGAATCAAAAAGTAAACCTTTCTGCATTGTTGCCCACCCACCAGCTTGTTCTAAAGGTGCCCATACATGGTACAATTTTTCATTTTTCTTTTTTTGATTAGATAATTTAGTGCGATTGTTCAGTTAGATCGAATATAAAAATGTTTGATTTTCCCATTTATTCAATCTAAATGATCGAATCGATTAAAAGTAAAAAAAAAAAAAAAAAAAAAAAATTTTGAACAAGAAATTTGAATGATTATCCCGTTTTTTCGAGAAAAAGATTTTTCTCGAACAAACTGGATAATCCATCAAATTTCTTGTTCAAAAACATTTTTTTTTTTTTTTTTTTTACTTTTAATCGATTCGATCATTTAGATTGAATAAATGGGAAAATCGAACATTTTGTATCGTGTATGGGCACCATAATAGTTTACTAGTGACTTTGCATTTGTCTGGGCTTTCTGTGTTTCTCCAATGTTGGCAATGCCTTAGTAGTAACCTTCTCCTTCCCAACACCATCATTTCTTTTTACCTGGAACTGGAGTTGAATTATATTCAGGAATTATCTGAACAATATATGATGAGCACTGAGTTTACATGAGTGTCTTGGCACTTGCTTAATGGCCCATACTCACGGGCTACAATTGTCGCCCGTGAGTATGAGGAGTTGCACGGCTTCGGGGTTGCGCACACCGAACCGTTGCTCGTCGCTGTCGCCAGGCGATTGGCGCGGTCAATCGCCTGGCGACAGTTGCCGCCGCAACTGTCGCTAGTCCGCGTGAGTATGCGGACTAGCGACAGCAACAAGCAGGGAATACCTTGTGCTTCCAACGGGGGGAGGAACAACAGCGACAGCTTCCGCCGCATCAGTTGCCAGGTCCCTCCGCCGTGTGTATGTGGAGGGACCTGGCGACGAGCGGTCACCGGCCTGTCGAGCACACGCTCCCGTGTGCTAGCAACAGGCCATAAATGTAGCCCGTGAGTATGGGCCATTACTGTCACATTCCCTGGAAAGAAATAATTGTTTTACAACTAGATTAACGCCATGGCACTCAGTGGGACCATTGGGGACAATGAATAAAAAAGAAAAAGTTAACAAAAGTATAACAAAGGAAAGGGCATTGCAAGCTGAAATAAGGAGTAGGCATTTTGTTATTTTATATGGTGTATTGACCAGAGGAACTTTGTCCATTCAATATCATTTTGACAGCAAATCACACTATGAAAAGCATCTTTTAGAATACATTACCTTATACTTTGCACTGTATTTACAATTGGGAAGTTGCACCTTGGTAGTGGCAGTTTTGCCCGCTCTTGCGAAATGGTACGGAGGTCTAAATGACCTTTTTTCCCAATCAGTGCATGCCCCCTATGAAAAATAGACTGCAACTGCAGTGAGGGATTGGTATTTGTCACTTCCAGGTTATCTCCAGTTACCCAGCTTGCTTCTTTGCCAGCTGTTATAATTGCATGTCATTGGTTACAGAAGATCATGTGATGTAGAAATATCTTCTAATGAAATTTCAGAATCCCCTATCCTGCTCTCATAAAAAGTTTGTACTAATAGAATGTGTGGTTAACTATACCACCTGGAAATGCTTTGACCCTGCAATCCTTTAAGCAGACAGTACAACAAATCGGTAAGGGGCACTTTGAATGTCCTTTTATTCACAATTAAACCTTATATTTTCTTAAAGATTTAAAATTGAAAAGTAGAATTGCGAGTTGAATAAGCATTATATGCACAGCCTACAGTCTGTACAATATCTAGGGCAGGCAAGTTAAATGTTCTGCTCAACACTAGAATTTCCATCCTATAATTATCTTGTTTGATTTGGCAAACAAATTGACAGGTGCACTTTTACATAGAATAAAACTGCTATTAGAATGACTTGAAAAGCGCTGTAATGCCTGGAAATAAATCCCCTGACCCATCTGACCTGTCTTTTAGTAGTAGTCTACTGGAGAACACGAATGTCAAATGATGTCATTCTGACGGTGTCTTAATTGGAGGCTTTAGCATTAAGCTACATCCACGACAGGCCTAGATTGGCTCGGAGGCGCAGTGGGGTTTTTTTGTGAATTAACATTAGAAATGTGTTGATCATATCCACAAGCCAACACTTCAAAATAATAGGCCATCCTTTCCAGCAGCCTATTACCTAGTGAGCAAACCCCGTGCCAGTGATACTTCCTCAGGGGATTTCTTTCTTTGTAACTTCACTGTAATTAGGTCTTTTTATATACAGAATACATTGAGGAACAAGGCTGCTAACAGAAACTCGGCTGGCGCTACGTTTGTCTGCTTTGCATGGGATTGCCCCTAGTTAGCAATAGCGAGGGGGTCACAGAGTTCACAGCCAAGCATTCTGTGACAGAAAGGCCTCTATAAAGCATGTATTTCAGCTGCAAATTGTATTCATAACTGTGGAGTGACTAAGAAATTCTGGGAAATGTCACATTGCAGCATCCCAGGCTCCGCCGTCTGCGCCTATGACATGGCCGACATCGCAAGTGCATTCACTGGAAGATTCAAGGAACAGAAGTCGCCAGACTCCACGTGGACGCCGGTACCTGACGATCGTGTACCTAAGCCAAGGTAATGAATAAATCCACACAGTAAATAGCAAAGGAATTTTATATACCTGTTTTGAGAAAAAAAAAATTTGTTTTTTTTCAATTTTGTTTTAATTTTTAAGTATTAAAACACTTATTGTTTTGAGAATACAAATATAAAACTACAGATATTTCTTATTTTGATCTATCTGCGGCTTTGGTTTGCAGGATTTGTATCTAGAAATGTTGCTTGTTTTACAGCTGTGTAGTAAGGATAGGTCTGTTATGAACAATGGAGCTGAATTATGTGTTGGTGGACAGGAGCAGAGGTGGTAGGGGAGATGTGTATATTCTGGGTTAGCATGCAAGTTGCATATCTACAGTGTAATGCACTTGAAACAAAAAGAAAAACCGAGAGCCCAATATAGTGCAGTAAGTCTAACAATTGTTGGCGAAATAATTAAGTACAGAGGCGCATTGCCACTATTGGACCTTTTTGAGCTTGCACTCCTTGCCTGATGACGCGGGTTATACCTGCGAAACGCGTTGCGGAGTGCCAAAATAAATTATTTGCGATTTGAACAATCTCGATTGCCCATCATTTCAGGAGGTAAGTCCACCTGTACTCCTTTTTAGTTGTTTTTAGATCATTTTAACCTGCCTGGCGCCTCTGTCCAAATTTGCACATCTACAGTGTAAGATTCCACTACGCTGGACAATTGCTGGAGCTGCAGTATTGCTTTGGCTGAATGCTAAAAACTATTTGCATGTAAAGCACATTAGAACCAAGCAGGATGTGGAGTCTGACATATTTATTTCCTTTTAAACATTGCAAAATTGACATGACTTGTATTTTCCGCACACCAAACATCTAAACGACCAACTCATTTAAAGAGAACCCGAGGTGTGTTTAAGGAATGTTATCTGCATACAGAGGCTGGATCTGCCTATACAGCTCAGCCTCTGTTGCTATCCCAAACCCCACTAAGGTCCCCCTGCACTCTGCAATCCCTCATAAATCACAGCCGTGCTGTGAGGCTGTGTTTACATCTGTAGTGTCAGTCTCAGCTGCTCCCCCGCCTCCTGCATAGCTCCGGTTTCTGCCCCCGTCCCTTTCCTCCAATCAGCAGGGAGGGAAGGGATGCAGGCGGGGACTGGAGTTCTGCAGGAGGCGTGGAGAGCAGCAGACTGACACTATAGAGATAAACACAGCCAGCTCTGACAAGCTGTTTGTCCGCAACGTGGCTGTGATTTGAGGGATTGCAGAGTGCAGGGGGACCTTAGGGGGTTTGGGATAGCAACCGAGGCTGAGCTGTATAGGCAGATCCAGCCTCTTTATGCAGATAATATTCTTCAAACCCACCTCGGGTTCTCTTTAAATACTGCATGCAAAACACCAAACTGCATAATATAGCTGCATCACAACAAGTACGTTGTTCAAATGACTTTGTTACACTTCTGGTCAGTTGCAAGATATCATCCCTACAGTCATGTGAGTTGGTCCACCGGGCAACAGGGAATGAATGGGCAAAACCGCCTGTTATCAGTTTGTTGTCTCATTTGCCACACATATACATGGCTGATTGCCGTCCAACAGACCAACATCTGATAACAACCAGGTGGTTTGGTTGAGCGTGTGTACAGGCCTCCATAGACTCCAAACATGCAGATCAGGTGTTTCTGACTGGATTACCCACATGCTTGTTACAAGTGTGGCATTCAGACACTATTGATTTTCGAAAGATCAGCAGGATGCCAGGCAACTGGAATTGTTTAAAAGGAACTAAATTTGGAACAAATTTTCCCGATTTAAAAAAACAAACAAAAAAAGTATTCACAACTTGGATACGAACAGTATGATTTAATTTGTTTTGCGTAAAAGCATTGCTGAGGCTGTGGTCAGGAAACCAATGTTTACAGGACTCTGTAATTTGTGCTCTGTCTTATCCTCCTCCTTCCGCTCTGTGTTCCAGGCCTGGCTGCTGTGCTGGCTCCGCCACAGTAGAGAGATACGCCACATCCAATGACCTTCCAGACGACACCCTGAACTTCATTAAAACACATCCTCTCATGGACGAGGCGGTGCCCTCTATAGTCAACAGGCCGTTGTTCCTGCGCACTATGGTTAGGTAAGTGGTTTCCGAAAGACTTGGAACAGAATGTGGTGTGTGTGCACCGCTGTTAGGAAATGTGTGACAGGAGTTCTGACTGTCTGTAAACATCCATGCTGTTCTGCTGTTCTTGGCCTTTTTCCAACATGAACTGATGAGAGCACAGGGCAGATGCCACAAACGTCCCAGGGCTGCTTTCAAGATATGAAATGTCATTTCGGCTCTGCTAAAAGCAGATGTCAGTGAAGATAGAGATCAGAAGGTTAGCTCGCCTCATGTGGGTAGAAGGGGATAAAACTTTCAATATCACGCTGACATATTTGTGAATTTACTTTTTAAGCCATTACCCTCTGCCCCTTCTTGAGGTTCCGAGATTATCCCGATTAATAACATTTTATAGAAATCTGCACATCCTGGCACACCAGTGGCACAGAAAGCACCTCTCTGGAGAAGAAAAAGCCTGGAAAGAAAAATATGGTGCACATTAGCTGTTAAATGCTGTCGCAGCTGAGAGTAATGGAAGGAACCAAATTTAATTTTTGTGCTTCTGTGGTACACAGTATAATATAATCTAGTCCAGACAGACTGAATCATTGGCTTCTATAACAAGACTTTTGTAACTGATTTTTGTGTCTGTGTGCATCATAACAGTATATACAATATATTCCTGTCATTTGGTAAGTGTGCATTGTAAGGTGTTTAACATGTATTTATGCTAAATTCCAAAAACCTTGTCACATGATGTTTACCACAGCATTCAGTGCTTGATTGATTTTACCAGTCAATCTTTACTATAAAAGCTTGCTGCTATCAGGCATCCATTAGTCTTCCCTGATGTGTATGTAAACCGGAGTCCATTTCCTTAAAGCGGTATCGTCACCATAAAAATCAAATTTCAACATCAACTGGTCTGAGTGTATTAAGTGATAAAGATGCTAACCCTGCATTCAAAACTTTCAAAACCTTTTCTACTGTTATGATTTGGAGTTATCATATACCTTAGGAGCACTGGCTCTTCAGTAGTCGGTGCCAAAGAATTGCATGCTGGGGGTTCTTTTTATCTATAATATATTCCTCTTCTTCCCTTCCCTGCCTGCTGCTTATCTGAAACCTGATCCCCTACTCACTTGTGTTTACAAGCAAGGCTGAGGTGACTCAGCGTTTGGAGGAGGCAAGAAAAAAAAGTAAAGGGCAGAAATGACATCACGAGTTAGCCTTTACTGTGGGCAAAAGACATGGCCCCCACCAGGACCAGAATTCTCGTCATTTACTATATAACATTCACTGAAATCAAAACGTGGACAGTACAATACATGTGTTATATAAGTAGATCAAGTATTTATCTACTTATATATGTGTTTTTTCTCCTGGAATAGTATGGCTGATCCTACTGCTTTAAGGGCTAGTTTAGGAGGACAGTTGAAGGACACACTTACCCAGTACCACATGCATCACAGTGCAGATATCTACATAGTTGTTTGGGGTCAGCAGTGATAGACTGTGCAGCAACCACACCTCAAAACAGCCTTATGTTACACAGGTCTAAAGGTGGGTACACACATCAGATAAGTCTTTGAGTCTTTGGAAAATGAAAGATCACAGACCAATTTTACCCCCTTCCATGTAATGAGCCATACTCTACACAGTCTATTCTATTGAGCTGAACTCCCCATCAGATAAAAATCTTTGCAAGATGCTGCACACACAGATGATGTACACATGCAAAAGATCAGTATCTGCAAAAGATCCATTCCTACAAAATGCATTCATAGGGCCTGATTCACAAAGCGGTGCTAACAGTTAGCACCCTGGTGAAAAGCCCTTTATCACGCCTAAACTCTGTTAAGGCATGATAAGTTTAGGTGTGATAAGTTTAGGTGTGATAAGTTTAGGCATGATAAGTTTAGGCGTGATAAGTTTAGGTGTGATAAATTTTTAGGCGTGATAAGTTTAAGCACCAACTGGGTTAGCACCGCAGTGCACAGCTGATCAAAAGTTTTGCGCTAGCAAAGTCTGGTGCACTTTGCATAGAGTTTAATGGCGCTGCTTTGCGTGCGGGACTTTGCATGCGATCTAAACTTATTTAAACTTATCATGCCTAAACTTATCATGTCTAAACTGAGTTTAGGCATGATAAACATGGCTATCACGCCTAAAGTCTCTAACTGGGTTAGCACCGCTTTGTGAATCGAGCCCATAGTCTGATATCTGCAGATCTCATACACATTTAACGGACATTCATCTGCAGATCAGATCCACCAGGATGGATCTTCAGATCTGCAGATGATTGTCTGATCTGCAGATGAATGTCCGTTAAAGTGTGTATGAGATCTGCAGATATCATAGACTATGAATGCATTTTGAAGGAACGGATCTTTTTCAGGAACAGATCTTTTGCAGACACTGATCTGTTGCATGTGTACAGCATCTGTGTGTATATAGAATCTTGAAAAGATTTTTAGCTGATGGGGAGTTCAGCTCAATAGAATAGACTGTGTAGGTATGGCTCTCATACTACATGGAATGGGGTAAAATTGGTCTGTGATGTTTCATTTTCCAAAGACTTTTATCTGATGTGTGTAACCACCTTAAGGCCTCTTTCAAATGGGAAGCTGAACTGTGTGCTTGTCAGGCAGTTCAGCACCCCATCTGCCACAAGTGCCACTCAAGGGCAATTAAAATGCAGCCGAGTGGTAGCATTTTTGACACCATGCGTGTCAGTGCTTGAAATGCAGTGGCGTAACCCAGTGGCAGCGACCGCAACATGCCATATCAGAGCACAGCTGCAGCCACGCTGAGATGTCCACCATCAGTGCCCAGCAGGTGCAAGAGAGCAGCTGACAGGTGGTGAATTCACTGCCTTCAGCTGTTTGTATAAAAGAGGCCTTAGGCCTGGGGCACACCAAAACCCACTAGCAGATCCGCAAAATGCTAGCAGATTTTGAACCGCTATTTTTTATTTTTATGAGGCGTTTTGCTAGCGTTTTGCTGATTGCTGCTGCGGATTTCAGTGTAGCATATTTCATATATTGTTACAGTAAAGCTGTTACTGAACAGCTTCTGTAACAAAAACGCCTGCAAAACCGCTCTGAACTGCCGTTTTTTTCAGATCGGTTTGCGGTTTTCCTATACTTTACATTGGAGGCGGAAACGCCTCCGCAACCCAAAAAATGCCTCACCCCGGGAGTATGCGTTTCAGCAAAACGCCTCCCGCTCTGGTGTGTACCACCCCATTGAGATACATTAACCAAGTGTATCCGCAGCCGCAAGCGGCTGTAAAAACTCCAAAAAAAACCCGCTCAGTGTGCCCCAGCCCAAAGTGAGGAAACCTCTTTAAGCTGCCAATAGACACCCTGGCCCATATGCAATTACCTTTTTTTTTTTTCCTGAGTTTTCTCCAAGGTGATATTTTCACACGTCAATAAAATGCCTTTTGAACCACCAGAAACTGTTTGAAAAAAAAACTCAAAATGTTTTTGATAGCACTTTTTAATTTACTTTTTTGGTAATTTTTCAATTGCAAAATGCTGAAAGGTTATTTTAAAGAAGAAAACTCGAAAAAAAGGTAATTGTATATGGTCCACTTTTCTCCTTTCCCTCCATCTCCATAGTCTCTCCTCCACCTCCCTTTCTCTTCTCTACTGCTACTCTTTTTCTGCAGCTGGGTTTGGTCATTAGGCATTGCTAAATACTTTTTGCCTTGCAGCAGTCTCCCATGTTTAGCCCCTATTTAATATATCAACCTTACAGTACTCTCCATCTCCTCATTAAAGTTCCCATATTATAGTGTTACCATGTTAGAGATCCCAATTTGGATGGGGCGGCTTTTATTGTTATGGACTGGCCAAAATTGCAGTGATTGTGGTTTTTAACATATTGGTGTCATCCACATTCAAAATGTCACATTTTTTTGTTGAAGTTCTGCTGTAGTGTTTTAAATACATTTCTGTTCTAATAAAGTGCTCACAATGGCAAGGTCATGGGTTTTAGTCATGCGTGTGTTTAATTCTCTCCCTAGGTATCGCTTAACGAAAATTGCGGTCGACTCGGCTGCTGGTCCATATCACAACCACACTGTAGTGTTCCTGGGATCGGAAAGGGGAGTTGTGCTGAAGTTTCTGGCGAGAACTGGATACAGTGGCTTCCTTAGTGACAGTCTCTTCCTGGAAGAAATGAATGTTTACAATCCTGAGAAGTAGGTTTTGCTGTATACATCATTGTGCTGTTCTCCATTGTGCTGCCTTTCTGGCAGAGAGAGGGCTACATGTCAGTAACTGTCTGATAGCAGCGCACGCTGACCTGTAGCTATTTACCCTTCTGCAGAAAGCTTTTTGTAATGGCTAAAGGGCTACAATAGTGTCAGTATGTCTCAACATTATTGCAGTATGTGCTCTTTTATGAAGTACAGCGCTTACCACGTACCCCTTGCTGTGACTAGAATCCTCTCCACTACACTTTGACACATGTTTGTTAGGAGCATCTGTAAGGATTTATGAAAGCTTTCTGAACATTCCCTTATGTTTGTTTGATCAACTGAAATTACTTTTTAAAGTTTGTTTTGCATGATATATTGTATTCATGTGAAAAATGAGTATAGTGAATTGGTTGCAATACTATCAAGTACACCCTGAAAACCTACCAAAAGTGAGAGGGATATGAAGGCTGACACATTCATTTCATTTTAAACAATAGCAGTTGCCTGGCTGTCCTGCTGATTTTCCTGGTATAAGTAGTGTCTGGATTAGCTGTGTGCTTGCGATTGAGTCAGACGTCAGTCAGCGCATCTGATCTGCATGCTTGTTCAGGGTCTGTGGCTCAAAGTATTAGGCTGGCAGTACATTTGTTTTAATCGCGTGCATTTCCTTTGTGTGCTAAAAACGGCAGCGAAATCTGACACGATACAAGTCTATGGGCATCATTGCAAAACGCATCCATCTGCATTTTGTAAAGTTACTTTTCAAAAAGTGCAGAAGGTTGGCTCGTTCCGCATACTTTATGCAAATTACATGTGATTTGCATACAATGCTTTCCATGTGTTTTTTACAAAAAATACGATACTGTATTGAAGGGAAATTATGAAAAAGCAAAACGCAAACGCATGAAAATAATTTGCAAATCACAAATGCAAACGCATACAAAGACTTAGAACCAAAATCACAAAACTCAGAGAAGAATGCAGAAATGCACATGGTAAAAATCTCCTGGCTTTATGCATAGGCGTGTGTGCGCTCAGAGGCAGAGGATCCGCCAGGCAATTTGAAGTATGTCAGCCTCCATATGCCTCTCTTCAGGTGTTCTTTCTTACACACATACAAGGACTGACACCCATAAATATTGGGACTCTCATCCTCTGATGGCACTTTGATGTCTCAGCCTTAGGTGCTGGAGGACCTTGTCCCGGGTCTGATTTAACTTACCAGTAGTGATGGGGAGAGGAGGGGGTGGGGGGGGGAGTACTTTTATGTAATGCATTTGCAGGGGCTAATCAGATTAGGGAACTGTGGTCAATTAACCAACAACTGATTCATTTTATTAATTGTCACTGCTTAGTAGTGTCTACAGGTTTCCGTGTTTAGATGAAAGCTTTTACAATGAAGTGTATTCACCTTGGAGTCTCATGAATGGATACCGAAACATGAGGTCTTACGCTGGGGATACACAGTATGACCCGGCGGCTCGATTAGCCGCCGGATCGATTCCCGCTCGTCCCCACGGGTGCTTCCTTATCTTCCGCTCGACTCCCCGCTATTGTCCACCCACGGGGATCGCGCGGGGTCATCGGACCTGTCGGAAATTGTCAATCGAGCCATCAGCGGCTCGATTGATAAGGGGGAAAACATACCGTGTATCCCCAGCATAAGATAGTTTAACTGTTAGGCCTGGTGCACACCAGAGGAGTTTTTCTGAGCGTTTTGAGTTTTTAAATCTGCTGCTAATGTTATCCTATGTGTCTGTGCACACTGGAGCAATGAGGTTTTGTAAAAAAACCCATAGCATTACATTGGGAAGAGCTTTTAGAGGTTTCAAAAGCTCTTCCCAATGTAATGCTATGGGGTTTTTTACAAAACCTCATCGCTCCAGTGTGCACAGACACATAGGATAACATTAGCAGCAGATTTAAAAACTCAAAACGCTCAGAAAAACTCCTCTGGTGTGCACCAGGCCTAAGGCCTGGTGCACACCAAAAACTGCTAGCAGCTCCGCAAAATGCTAGCAGATTTTGAAACGCTTTTTCTTTTAGTGTAGCGTTTCAGCTAGCATTTTGCGGTTTTGTGAAGCGTTTTTGGTGTAGTAGATTTCATGTATTGTTACAGTAAAGCTGTTACTGAACAGCTACTGTAACAAAAAAAAAACGCCTTGCAAACCGCTCTGAAGTGCCGTTTTCAGAGCGGTTTGCGTTTTTTCCTATACTTAACATTGATGCAGAAACGCATCCGCAATACAAAATCTGCAGCAGCCCGAGAGTATGCGTTTCTGCAAAACGCCTCCCGCTCTGGTGTGCACCAGCCCATTGAAATACATTACCCTAGCGGATCCGCACCCCCAAGCGGATCGCAAACCGCAGCAGAACCGCTCTGGTGTGCACTAGGCCTTAGTCATGCTTTTAGTAGAAAACTTGGTGGCCTGGGGGTAGGACATTAGTGAAGGAAACAATAGAATGAGAGGCAGTCCACATATTTCTGTTCTATAGTGCAAGTGTTTCTTGCTGACCCTTTGCCTGTTAAGTAGATTTATTAATTTCCATTTCCAGTAAAGGGAAGTTATGAGAAACATAATTATCTGTAGGGACACAGACTGTCATAAAACCCAAGTGTGGGTCTATCGCCTTCCACTTAAAAACATTTTTGTTGCACAGTTTTGAAGAAGGCTTATCAGCCAAAAGCTTACCCTTTCTTTTTCTAGGTTAGCCAGTAAATAATATCACCCAGATTCAAAACTTCTTATTTAAACTTGGGTTAACTGTGGCTAACAAAACATTGACATTCTACATTATTCTCAACAGAGCATGGAATCTAAGCAGAAGCCTTGAAGTGAAATTTCTGGGCACGTCAGGGAATTTTTCCCAAGGACTTTCTACTGGTTAGGTATAGTGATGGTCATGTCTTGGAGAACTCATGGAGAAGCATGTGATTTGTTTGATCAGCTGATAGATTTGCAAAGCTCTGACTTTCTGCGGTCACATACTGCACATGATCATGACTAGCAAATTAGAGACTTGCATATCTATCACTTGGCCAAACTGATCACATGCTTCTTCATGAGTTCTCCTAGACATGACTCACTAGTTGGGTACTAGCTCCAGCCAGGATTTATAAACTGGTCTCCTACATCAAAGGTGCCACCCGTAACCAGTACACGATCCGCCCACTTTCATGTTGCTTATTTTCCACACTTGCTCGGACAGAGTGACTGGCAGGAAGCTCTGATACTCTCGCTATTTAGAGACACAATCATATTCAGTGCGGAGCAGCTGAGCGTTTTAAATCCATTTGTATAATTTTAAATATTAGAAGGCATTATTTCTAGCAATATGCAGCACTAAAGTGAAGGGATTGCTCATATCTTAAGAGTGGAATTTTACTTTAAGGTTCACGTCCATCTGCCTCTTAGTAGACACTGCAAGATTGAAAATACTCCATGAAACAACTTGCTTACCGTGGTGACAGCTAGAAGGAACACAGTGATTTAAACTGATGACCAGCAGTTTCTATTAGTGTCCATTACCGTGGGCTCCCCAAACCATTTTGTCACTGTCTTGATTAGGTGCTGGTAAATGGCCTAACTGTAAAGAGTATTTATACCAGACACGCAGGGAATGAGACATTGTGCATAGATTCAAGTGACAGCTTTAGCTGAGAGACAGAGCAGCCACACTCTTAGGAAATGGTACACATAGCTACAAAGGTTTAACAGTGATTCTGAATGGCAGAAATGCATCTGGGGCTGCAGTAGTGGTAATTTAAAGTAATGCGGAAACCAGAATAACTAATCGCACTGTCTTCTTCTGTCATCTTGCAGAAAATACCTTACAGTTAATTGTTTGTGAGCAAGTGAATGTGGATTTACTTTGTTGCTGATACTGATCTATATATTCACCGTTAATTTGCACAGGTGTAGCTATGAAGGAACAGACGACAAGAGGATTACTGGGCTGCAGCTTGACAAGCCGAATAATCTTCTCTATGTGGCATTTTCTAACTGCGTCATCTGGGTTCCACTTGCAAGATGTGAACGTCACATGAAGTGCAAAAAGTATGTGTATCCCCCATATCCTGTCTGTCGCCAAAAGGCTCACAGTCCAATCTCACTGTATACGTGCATTGCCAGGCCTAGTTTGCTTAAAGGGATACTGTAGGGGGGTCGGGGAAAATGAGTTGAACTTACCCGGGGCTTCTAATGGTCCCCTGCAGACATCCTGTGTTGGCGCAGCCACTCACCGATGCTCCGGCCCCGCCTCCGGTTCACTTCTGAAATTTCAGACTTTAAAGTCTGAAAACCACTGTGCCTGCGTTGCCGTGTCCTCGATCCCGCTGATGTCATCAAGAGCGTACAGCGCAGGCCCAGTATGGTCTGTGTCTGCGCAGTACACTCCTGGTGACATCAGCGGGAGCGAGGACACGGGCGTGCAGGCGCAGTGGTTTTCTGACTTTAAAGTCATAAATTGCAGAAGTGAACTGGAGGTGGGGCCGGAGCATCGGTGAGTGGCTGCACCAACACAGGATGTCTGCGGGGGACCATTAGAAGCCCCGGGTAAGTTCAGCTCATTTTCCCCCGACCCCCTACAGTATCCCTTTAAATGTCTATTAACCTGTTTGTGGGACGAGATTGGAGTTCCCAGAGGAAACTCACAGAAATATGATGCATGTAGTATTTTGTCATAACTTAATACTGTAGAGGTGCAAGGTGTGTATGCCAACCACCAAGCTAGTGTTTTTGTTTCCCCCTTTGCCTGGTATGTTAACCTTGTGCAAGCTGATTTTTATTTCTCACCTTACGCTGCAGCACCATATTGTTTTAAGCCTCCCTAGTGTGCCTCCCCCCGCAGGCTATAATGTGGAGAGTGTGCACAGGGAGCTCTTTCATACTTACCTGTTCCAGGCACTGGATCTGCTTCCCTTTTCCTCCTCTGAAGCAAGCGCTGCAATGCTGACCTCCTCTTCTGGGTTCCGGTTATATGATATGCCTTGACCCAGAGGATGGTATCGGCATTGCAATGCCACGCAGTAGTGGAAGAGAGTCTTCCACTACTGAGCGGTGCTGTAAATCTGACACCTTCCTCTGGGTCCTGATCATGTCATATCGTGATCGGAACCCAGAAGAGGATGTTGGCATTGCAGCACCCGCTCCGGAGGAACATGAGAGCCTATCCAGCATTGGAACAGGAAAATATGAAAGCGCTCCCTGTGCCCACTCTGCATTATGCAGTCCTAGTCGAACATGAGACAACTCTAGTGGAGCTGCTAATTGTAAGCCATGGACAGAAGACTCCAGTGTGTAGGAATATGCAGACGCTGCAAGCCGAAAGCTTTCCTAGAGTATAGTTATTTGCCATTTACACTCAGAATAAGATATACAGTATACACTTACCTCACCCACAGCAGAACATGAATATTTGGCTGAATCACTATTTATGTATATGTGAAGTTAGATCAAAAGTCCTCATCAGGCATTCAGATCATTATTTCATGTCCACCTATTTTCTGATGTGTACAGCTGGCTTTTTCGACTAGTCCCAGGCCTCACAGAAGCACTGCAGTATGTGAGATCACTACTGGACTAGTGACAGCTGCTGGTAACTGGTACTAAACACCAAAGTCATTCATATGTAAAGGATCTATTATCATGAAAAATGTTGTTCTCCTTTACGATTTGCCTATATTGCTAGGTGGGGGGGTGCAGTTAGGCACTGGTATCCTAAACATTTTACAGGAATTTGTCTGTTGAGCTCAATAATGTGAAATTGTAATTCTCCTTTTTTCACTGTGCGCAGGACTTGCATAGCTTCCAGAGACCCATACTGCGTTTGGATGCGAGATGCAGGGACATGTTCACAGCTGCCACCTGGTTCTAAGTAAGTTGATACAAATCAACTGATATAACTATTCCAGAGGTTCCATCAGTGAATGTTTTCATTTTGATAAGCACTTGACTTTGTTTCACAGCCTTGACTGCTGCGATACACTGGTAATTATATAGCAAAATGAATAACATACAGTCAGATCTGCACAATGAGCCAATGTTTCCATTCTGTATGGGAGGGATTTTGCAGAGCGCGTGGAAGGCAGAAATCTGTAACAAGGAGGAGTTGTCCTTGGCTGGCAGGTGTCTGTGAGCCAGCTATGGCCAGTTATGGATAATATAATAGGACTTTTCAATTCATCCAGCAACTTTACAGCAGTCACTTGTTACACATGGAATATGCGGGTGAAAAGTGAAAGACGAGTAAACAGTTTTTGGGAGGAATGATGACACAGAAGCCTTGTGCTGAGGCCGAACTAAATGAACCAAATGATCAATTCATTTAACTTATTTTATGTGCTACAATAGTTGCTGCCTATTCGCTTCTGCTCACCGTTTCCATAAAGCATGTTTTCATTGGTGTATAAATGGTTGTTCTCCCTTTTATATGCTTTTCTGACTAAGTGGGTATTGTAAGTTAGATCAGTAAATACGTTAACATTGCCACCAGGCTCTTACTTATATACCTTATAATCTCGCGTATAAGGCCTGGTTTACACTGTCAGTTTTCTGTCAGTTTTTTTTTGGGTCAGAAAATTTGCATACATTTTAAAACTAATGTAAGTCAATGCAGCAGTTTCCACTCCATGCGAATTTTCGTACGCATGAAAAAATCTGAGGTCCTGCATCATATTTTCGGACTTCACGTACAATGCTTTGTATAGGCAATGCGAATTTTAGCATTATTTACGCAAAAATTTGCATTAGATCCATGGTTACAAGAAGTTGTCAACATTCATGACTAAGCTGTTACTAGGCAGATTATGTATATTTAACTAATGTGAATTTTCGCATACGAAATTTCGCATAAAAACGCATACAAATTTACATGCAAATTTTCACCAATCAGAAAAATCTTATACGATTTTTTGCAGGGAAAATGTTACGGTACAGTGGAAACTTCGCCTAAGCCTAATAATGAGCCGACATCTTCCGCAGAGCTGTACAGAGTTCACTAACTGTCCCTCAGAGGAGCTCACAATCTAATCCCTACCATAGTCCTATGTATGTATCGTAGTCTAGGGCCAATTTTTTTTAAGGGGGAAGCCAATTAACTTATCTGTATGTTTTTGGAATGTGGGAAGAAACCAGATTGCTTGGAGGAAACCCACGTAGACAAGGGAGAACATACAGGCTCCTTGCACATGAAGACCTGGCTGGGATTTGAACTTGGGACACAGCGCTCAAAGGCGAGAGTGCTAACCGCTAGGCCCCCGGGCTGCCCAAATCCCCTAGCTTGTGGAGCGGAGTGTGCCAGCAATGTGTCAGTGGTGCAATGATGAGGGATTATTTCTGTGTGGCAATCGCTGTCTCATATCTGACGCCATCTAGTGGCCTCTTAAGACACAGCAGTATCATCCTTGGGGCACATCTGGGTATTGGGAGAGGGGATGACTTTTACTGGGGGCACATCTGGCTACTGTGAAGGGGGCTATAACGGGGAGGGGGCTTATACACAAGGGAATTACTTTTTCCTGGTTTCTGAAGGAAAAGTGGGTACCTCGGCTTGTACGCGAGTCGGCTTTTATGCAAGTATATACGGTAGCTCTGATAAGCTTGTTCTGGTGGCCTACATTTGAAAAGGCACTGTAGTAATTTGGGCGCCAGGGATAGTGCCTGTCAGGTTCTACTTTATTGCAGAGCTAGCAGATATGCAGGAGAAGTGAGCTGAATGGTGACTCAGCTCTATGCTGCTGCTGCTGCTCCACCACACCACCAGGTTGTCTAGTCAGCAGGGTACTGGCATGCTGTAGAAGAAATGAGCCTTAAGGATCTAAACTGGCTGTGTTAAATGTTAAAATCTTTGGGCAAACCTGTAATATCACTTGTACCGTGTTTCAACTCTCAGACTGAAATACTGCTTTAAAGCATTCTTAATAGCCTCTTAAAGCTCTTAGTGTTAGAGGTGTCTAAAGAAGTCTGGCAAGGACATTTAGAAGATTTTCAATAAACTGGAAACAGCTGTGAGAACTGTAATATCTTCAGCCTCTTACATAATAGTGCTGAGAGCACAGTAACGCCCAGCAGTAAAACCTTTTTTTCATTTTTGTTTTGTGATGTTAAATTTTGTAGTAAGCCATTACCGCTTCAAAAGTTTACTGTGTACAATTTGAGTTCGTTTACTAAAAACAAAAAAATAAATCCCTTCGTCCATTGCCAGTCATCTGCATAATGTTTTCATCAGTGGGGAGGAATTGAAAGCAAAAGTTACTGTGTAGTAGGCCAACATCTGACTAACGTATGGAACGGGTTTTCTAAAAATATACCTACATCTGAGCAGCATTCTAGACCACAGCTGACGGGAGGAAATGATCCACACAGACACAACACTGTTATTGTTCAAGATGCTGCTTGGTTGACACATGCTGTGCTGTCCACAAATGATGTGCATAGTTCGCTGTGCTATCGGCTGTTATGGAGTGAAGATGGACATAGTCATTCTGAGGTTTTTAGGGAATTTTTTTTTTGCCTTCTAATTTTATATTCAATCCATTGGTTTAAGCCCGCTTAGTATGACAAAGAAACATCTAAATAGACATTGACTTATTGGCATAACTGAAAAACATTTTACACTAATTAAACTAGTGGGAGCTCTTCTTTGACCAAAACCTATGGCCATGCCCTCCCCAATCATGATGCATTGCAGAAACATTGGTGCTCTTTGCGTTGTCTAACCCAACAACAACCTACATAAAGTCTGGACATAGTTTCCGGTTCCTGACCAGTAACCCCAGATCGATCACACAAGCGAACAGACCTTTCTGATCTATATTTGATCTATCTATTGATCAAAATATAGGTTGAAAATGTTGTAATTTCAATAGGTTTTCATTTGATATCGATGACTATATCAAATCTATTCAATAGACCTGTGTGTGGGCACCTTTAGTTATAGTGATTCTCCTTTTTCATCTGATGGCCAACAGAACTATTAACTGCCATAAGCCATTGTTGGCTTCATCATGCTGTAATACCACCCAGATTATCTGGCCAGCATCACTGCTCAGACTATTCTTGATAGCTTACTCATGCACCTTCTGGAGAGTTGGGCATATGTGGTGACCACATCTTCACTTGGAATCTTGTGTGACATGTAGCTCTATGTCTAACAGAAGATGGCACAGAAGGTGGCATCAGTCCTTCTAAATAGCCCTACTATTTAGTCAGGGTGCAATCATTATGTCAAAAGTATCCAAAGGCATCCTCAAGATTTAGTTTTTAGACATTATAAAGAGATGCCAGTCAGAGAATAGTCAGCATTGTGTATAGCACTGTTTTAGGATAGTGGAGTTCCCTTTTATTTTTTGTTTAACATGGCTAGTAGAAAGTCTCCTTCTGTCTTAAATATGTATAATTCCACAATTTGCCTCAAAGAATCACAGTATTTAAGACACGGTTATCTGCAAGATTTGTCCTAACCAGCTGTCCAATTATTTTTAATGGAATACATCCAGTGTCACTAGATCTGCAGGCATTCCAGGTCTATTGTTGTTGTTTTTGTCTTTTTGTCTCTGTGATGCGTGTAGTTTTTTTGTCCAAATTCTGCACATGTATCTTTGATGTTTTTATACTAGCTGTATGAAGCCTGTACTCGAGGATTTCTAATTCAATATTTCTTTTCCTCTTCAGAGCATCGTTTGAGCAAGACATAGAGCATGGCAATACAGACGGCCTAGGCGACTGCCAAAGTAAGCAAAGAATCCTTCTGCTGTTTACTTTGGAAATTTAGAAGGCTTATTTCATCCAGTGTCAACATTACCTGCAACAACAATAGCAGACACACTTTGCTGTTAAAAGAATCCTATCTTTGTGAAATGGATTTGAAAAAAACTCTTAACGTCTGCAGAATGGAGAATGTAGGGGGTAAATGTATATAGGACTGATGTGGTGGAAAAAAAATCACAGGAGATGTAGGCGGATCATAAAGAGGTGTTATATTTCAAAAACCACAGCCTGAATTGTGCAAGTTGGAGTAACTGTTTGTTTCTCTCTCTTTCCAGATTCTTTTGTGGCATTAAATGGTAAGAAAAAAAAAAGCTAAACCCATTCTTCTTTCCTACATTTTTTAGCATTTCTGCTTTTGCTTTGACTTGCATCTTTTGCTGTATTTTTTATTATTATTTCCTTTTCTTTCTGTGCCTACAAATTTCAACCTAAACTGTTTTTCCATAGAATTCTCAACTTCAACTCCAGATCAGGAAATATATTACACAGTGTATGGTCAGTTTATACATGTTTGTCAAACATTCACTAAGAGACTCCTTGTAGTCACCTTTATGTTTTAGATAGCTTTTATACTACTTTAGCTGTCGTTCTGGGTTTACCAAAATTGCCAATAAAAAGGAACAGCTAATCATTGGTGATCTGCAAGCTACCGCATTTTCCTCAAAAAAAAAAAAATACATCTGACTATAAAACACATACAATAATACTTAGGAACCATAAACAGTTGTTTGCATAAAACTGGGTGGAGTTTCTATCGGTAAATTAAATATGAAAATTTTATTTTAAAGTGTAGCCTTGCTGACTCTGAGATGTCCTCCAGGGTGCTATCGTTAGAACCTCAATGTCACAGTAGTTGCTAAAGTTATCCAGTGGAGTTGTTTATTAATTTCTAGATAGATATATTTATACTGTAGAATGTTACAAATTGCTCTCAAAGTTAAGGTGGCCATACACTAGTAGACAGCCACCAGATTTGACCAACAAATCCCTCTCAGATCAAAATCTGACCAGAGAGGCATCTATTACTGCCACACACTGCAAATAGATTTTTAATATATTTCACCTTGAAATCTAGATATAAAAAAAAATCAACGCCGCAGGGTGGGCTGACTGGCAGGCCTCCCAGGTCCCCCCTCCTTCCATCTAGTGCTCCTGTGGTGCCCCTGCAGGGTGTTGGCAGTGCACCTGTTGTCCTGTGTCTTATCTCCATCCCTGCTAGCCACCTGTTCCCCCGTAAACCATGGCATGTATGTAGTCATGTAATGTACATGCCGCCAGGTCACGGAGAAAAGGTGTACCAGCAGGGATGGTGACAGGACACAGGAAAAAGCGCGCCAGTGGACAGGTGTGTGTTCCGCTGCCAACACTCTGCCTGGGCCCGGGCGAGCACTGTTTTTATTGGAGGTAGACCTACACCAGGTCAATCGATCAACTGCTAATCTTCCGCCACACACCTGGCCCACTCTCTTTCAAGCATTATCTTTCCATCCAGAAAGATCTCCAGTAGATAAGCATTTTTATTGTTGTAAAGTAGACTTAAATTTTAATCAAATTATGTTAAATGATCAGTTTTAAAACAATCAGTAAAAATCTATAGTGTTGCTTTAAAAAGGATCCATTGGATTCTGCCTGGTCAAGATTTTACAGCTGTCCCAAGAGATAAAATTGTCACGTTTGAGTGAAAACTGTTAAAATCCATTGTTCTTAAGTGTATAGTTTGCATTATCTAATTTTGGATAGATTGCAATAGCTCCATGTGGGGTCAGCGTTTGGCTATGCTCCAATGAATGCCATATCATTTTTACTACTTTGTCTAAAGTCATTTTGTGGCGCATACTCGCATGAGATCACCTATCTCATTTTTTTTTTCTTTTCTGTGGCAAGTTTTCTAACCATGATGCTTCAGTGGTTACACTCTGCTCAACTTGGTAATGAAGCAGTTCTGGCATTTGCTGGAAAAGCCTTGCTTTTGTGCGAGTCTATTTCTGGGCTGACAGGGCTAGTGTGGGATTCTAAGCTGGAGCCAGCAATGCTTCGGTAAGGATTCCTGTAGTCTCTACACATTGTGTTTAGGCTTCATATCCATCCAATATTGTTAGTGACACCACTGTATTTGCTATAGCTTGGACATAATGTGTATACGCCAGGGTTTGTATCCTCGGTTTTTAAAAGAAATCGTAAGCTTAGAAGTACAGAAGCTGAAGTGAAAGCCCACTCCAAAACTTTATTATTATTTTTAAGGCAAGTTAGCAGTGATAACGTCCATGGTTCTGTCCTGTGTGCTTTCCTTAAAGCAAGCTTGATGGTAACTCTGCTGTAAGGAAACCTTGCTACCTGTTGTAGCTCTGAGGACAGTCAAATAATCAGCGGGGCATCCATTTAAAGCGCCGATCTGAAAAGAGGAAAACCTTTGTCACATTGCTACATCTCACTGGCTAGTCATTTTCAGAAATTACACAAGTAATTACATATATATATCTGATCACTGACTGCTGCTCAAATTGTCTGTAGTATGCACTACTACTAGTAGCATATGCTCTTTAATGGCCCTGTAGGGAATCCAAAGTACAGATGCACTTTACCTTGAGTATTTTGCTCTCTTATCTAGCAATACAAAAATCTTACAATTCATTCCAACTATTGAGTAGTCCAGTCACAGATGAACATGGTGATCACTCCTCACACTTCTCGCTTAAAATGTCATGCTACCCAGGGTAGAGAGCAGACAGCATGAATCATCAGATGGGAGGGGTCAGGAATGATCACATGGAAGGCAGCAAGCAGGCTAGAGTGACCTGCAATGCTGTTTTCATAGGGCTAAGTAAGACCAAACAAAATGTGTTCTGGTAAGAAACTGCATCTGTTTCAATATATAACGGTGGATTTATATGCATACAGTCCCTATATCAGGGGTGCCCATTAGGTAGATCGCGATCTACCGGTAGATCGCCAAAAGACTTATGGTATATCCCGACCCACTACATTTTTTATTCTGTATATACAAGTGTGCTCCTAAAATTGTACATAGGTAGATCATTTTGACCTGCTAATTTTTTGAAGTAGCTCACAAGCCGAAAACGTGAGGGCACCTCCTGCCCTACATGGGCACTTAAGCTCTACTTTCAGTCCTGCTACTCAATACTTCATTTCAAAACAGAGCACTAGATCCTTACTGTACCAGTGTACTTTCTGAGCATTACAAAATGTGCAGAATAGGCTTCTCTTTTCAGACAGGCATGTGTTGTGTTACAACAACCAATCAGATTCAAACGTGCAATGAAAAGGGTTATGGGAGAATGAACGCCTGTATCTGATTGCTTTTTGGCAGTTACATTGGCAGTTTTTCCCCGTGGGCACTTCTGCAGTATGTTTAAAATAAAAACCGAGCTGAAATAACAGTATTTCTCCTGCGTTGACATTTTTGCAGTAATGGTAGTATGTATTCGTGCATCAGCAGTAGTGTCTTATTTCACTGATAATGAAACATAGGATATGAAATGGGGGAAGGCTGATATCCAGTGCCACAGAATAACCTAATAAATTGATATTGCATTAATAATGCAGTAATTTCCTTTAACCTGATAATGTGTGGTTAATAGCCTTCAAGATTGCTTTCCTGACAGTATTTCCCTACAAATTAACAATAGGAATGACATTTCTTCACCATCATTGAACATGTAGGTGGATAACTGACATGTCTAAATTTATGCAGAACTTTCTGTACATCTCGCACAGTTTTTGAATTGCTTCTGAGGGGTGTATGTTGACAAGTGGAGGCACACACTGAAAAGAAGGCTCTAATTAAATCCAGTTTGATATGTGTGGTAAATCTGCATGTCTGATAGGCAAAACTTGCCTGAGGCCATGCACGGCCTACTGACTCTGTCAAAGGCCTGTCTAGATTTCAGGCCAGCATCCGTGAGGAACTACAATCCATTCTCTTCAGCTGTCTGTTCCTTATTTTAGCAGAGGCAATTTTGGTGAACTGGAGCTTTTATTATACACCTCTGTTTTACTAATACCTTATTCTTTCTCCACGTTTCCTTAGGTTTCTGTAGCTATTACCAGCTAGTCTGTTACAACGCAATACTCATGATGTAGCATTTAATGTAGAAATCCTAGACTAGATGGAGTTCTTTGTGTATTGATTTTAATAATAGTCAATATGTTACTTTAGCTATGTCTTATGTAAAAGGTGTAAAATATGTACTCACATGAACGTCTTAAAAAAAAATCTACATATCACTGTGTGGTCATGGGAGATTCCAGGAAATCATATTAATGTATACCATCAAATTATTTCAATATAGTTATATATTTGAACTTTTGTTCATTTACTTAAAGCTTTGAGCTACGCATGAACTTCAGATATAGTTTAACATGTTACGCATTACTTTCATTCGTCTCTTACACAACACTTCAGGGTAGCCCCTTGAGCGCTTTGAGTCCAACAGGAGAAAAGCGCTATACAAATGTTAGGTTAGGCAAAAACAGTTAGGTCAAGCATGCATGTTTTTGTGAAGGTGGGAGAGAAGCAGTTCATCTCCAACTTCAGAGAAAGCAGCAGTGATTCACCAGGAAGATCCAACCTGGCAAATTGCTTTTCCCTTAAACCCTTAATTCCAGATCACAGGATGACCCTTACAGGCACTCGGGTATTTACCTGTACAAGCACTTGGGTATTTACCCGTAGAGGCACCCAAAATGATTTACCCGTAGAGGCACCCAATCCTTTACCTTTACAGGCACCCAATTATTTACCCATACAGGCACCCAATTATTTACCCATACAGGCACCCAATTATTACTTAGTCCAACTACAAATAGTTGAAATGAGTGATCTAGATTGAGCTATAGATCTATTCAGTTCAAATGTAATGGTCATTATTCGTTAACCCCTTAGTTATATTTTGCAGTTGATGCTGTACTGGATGATTTGTTAAAGTCTCCAAAATCGACAGATTGCTTTTGTACTTTATGTATAAAGGGTAGAGTCCTACTTCAATAATGGTATGAATGGTATGGGTATATTCAATGTACTGTTGAAATCCGAGATCTAAATTCAGATAAACCGATGACAGAGGGGGAGACAGATACAAACTAGTACTGTGTTCCTCGCATTATCCTTAAATGACCAGCACAACTTCTGAATGAGACCATGCGCCATTGTTTTTGTGCCTCTGTTTCTAACACAATGGTCTCTCGGAGTCAAGCAGTCGTGTTTACTTTGCACACAATCCTCCAACAAAGAGTCTTTGTTGATGGAAGGAATGGTGCCGCTTTGTTACCTGCAGGTACTTCTACACCACAAGTGGGTCAAACAGTGGGGCAGTTGTCTGAAGTACACTTAGTCTCATTGTAGCAAGATGACAATTTTATTGACTCCTCGTGGAACACAAATGATAGATGCCTGAACGCACAATGAACACAATGGTCCAAAGAAAGACACACAAAACACAGACGAAGATAGATGTATTGATTTGTTTGTGTATTTCCTAATATTTGTGCCAAAAAAGATCTACATCAAGCCTGTAGCACAGTAGAAATATTGTAATAAGGAGAAAAACAAAATGTCATTTATACACATGGATAAAAATAAACAACCTTAACATTTCTTTAAAGGGTTATGTAACAATGTAAAATGGCATTGAAGTTTAATTTTTTACAATGAATCTGCTTGGTAAGGTGAACCACTCGAAATGTGAAATGCCAGGAATGACATTTTAAAGTTTTTTTGTAGCTCCTTGGCAGTCATGCCATTGTTTTACTACTAATAGAGCCCATAACCAAAACAATCATGTAACTAAGTCCATATTTACTTATTGCATGGTCATTGTAGGTCAGTAACCTTTTAAGCAGAAAATCCATAGGATGTGCAGGAGAGAAGGGGTACAATGGGCAACTGCCATATTGCTACCATGAAATCATTTAACATTTAAAAAAAAATCTAGTAAGAATATAAAAAACATCCTAGCTCTTACAAACAGCTTATCAGAACTACTTAGGATGATCTTTATATCCCTGGCTAATACTTCATCTGCATAGATTTCCTCTTGGGAAGTGATATGAGATTTATAGTGTATCGTATCCCTCTAAAATATGATGGCCTGGTTACTCCGCTATCCACACATTGATTTAAAGGCCTGGACACAAAGTTAATAAGTGCATTTCCAAATTCAATTTGCTTTTTTTATTGTGCCTAAAAGAGAAATAACTATTTGAATGTTAAAAGGACTGACTATCTAAAAAGATGCCAGCTTTGAACTATGCTAGTGTCCTTCAAGCAGTAAAGCTACTTTATAGGTCTGGGAATGTGTAGATGTAGCATGGGAAGATTTGAGCTTTTGGGTTTCACCTATACGATTCAACTGTTACATTATTTTCATCAAAGGTTTTCATCACTTGTCCCCCAGTCATTCAGCAAACCCTAGCTTATCTTCCTGCTTAATGGAATACTGTAAGGGGGTCAGGGGGAAATGAGTTGAACTTACCCGGGGCTTCTAATGGTCCCCCGCAGACATCCTGTGCCCGCACAGCCACTCACCGATGCTCCGGCCCCGCCTACGGTTCACTTCTGGAATTTCAGACTTTAAAGTCTGAAAACCAGTGCCAGGGCTGTGGAGTCGGTACAAAAATCCTCCGACTCCTCAGTTTAGGTCCCTCGCTGTCCTCCTCCTCCGCCTCCTGGATCTTCTACTATGGGTCCAGGTACTTGAGCCAGTCGGGTGTAGTGAGCATACTACACCAGTGCAGCACTATTGCGCAGGTGCAGAATGTTCCTGGCTGACGGAGCGGCACGTGGCCGGACTGCGCTGACTGGCTGATTTACCAGGACTCGTAGTAGAAGATCCAGATGGCGGAGGAGGACAGCGAGGGACTGATTAGCCTGAAGGAGGCTAAAGGAAGCCCCAGGTATGTATACAACTTTACTTTTCATCCGTCTCAGGTACCTTTTTAAAACTTGTAGACTTGCACTCTTGTCTATGTATCCGTGATGTGCCCGGCATAAGGATCACCAATCCATATACGTCAAGAAGAAGGCCGGCACCATCTGTATTATGCTCTTCAAGTAGTATTTATTGCAATAAATTCTACTTAAAGAGCATAATACAGATGGTGCCGGCCTTCTTCTTCTTCAGGTTCCCTTTAATTCGTAGTCAACAAACCAAATTTTAACAACATATCAAATTATTTGATTTCATGAGCAAAGGGAGTGCATAAATTTGCATAAACCAGCATCAGCACAGAATTGTTTCCATCTCATTGACCATCTCCATTAGTGACACAGCTACACATCAGGCTTTATTCTTACAGCATAGATCTTATTTAGTATATATAAAAAATTCCGGTGTACACATCATATATACAGTCACAATCAGATATGTATATTTGACTTTAAAAATACGGGGACTGCTTTATTGAAGCAGCACAAGTAACTATTTTTTGATTGGTTTATTTCATTTTTGTGGACTAAGCACAGCTATTACTGTATATATAAATTATTTATGATTATTATCTGAGAAATAGCACATTTTATAATATTTTCTATTTTAATTGGTTATTAGGAGTCGGTACATTTCTTTTCCGACTCCAGGTACCCAAAATTGCTCCGTCTCCATGACTCTGACTCCACAGCCCTGAAAACCACTGCGCCTGTGTTGCCTGAGGTCACCAGGAGCGTACTGCGCAGGCACAGACCATACTGGGCCTGCACAGTGCGCTCCTGGTAACCTCAGCAGGAGCGAGGACACAGCAACGCAGCCGCAGTGGTTTTCAGACTTTAAAGACTGAAATTCCAGAAGTGAACCGGAGGCGGGATGGAGCATCCGGTGAGTGGCTGCGCGGGCACAGGATGTCTGGGGGGGACCATTAGAAGCCCCAGGTAAGTTCAACTCATTTTCCCCCGACCCCCCCCCCCCCCCCCTTACAGTATTCCTTTAAATGGCTTTTGTCCCCTCCACCTACTTTCATATCTCCAATGAGGTGTGAATAATAAAACATTGTCTTTATTGTATAATAGTAGTAATAATAATAATAATAATAATGCAATTGCAAAGAGTGGCATAGCAGAAATCTTCTCAGTGGGCTGATCTTGTACAATAACCACAGCTCCTAAAGCTACGTACCCATGTTGCAATTTCTCAATCTATTTTCATTTCCCCCGTGACCAGCAATTTTACTATTTTGTGTGACAAGTGATAGTTTCTGTGATTTTGTGACATGGGTATGTGTGGGTAGTTAAGCGAACTACATTTTGCACACCGCGGATTGGATCTTTAAAGAGAACCTGTACTGAAAATAAAAAGTCAAAATAACCATACACAGGTCATACTTACTTTCTGTGTAGTCTACTCCTCAATCTCTTTCTCCTCTCCTGCATCCTGTTTGTCCACTGTGATCAATGGAATTCTCCATCCTCCATTTTGAAAATGGCCATTGCCCCATATCAGCTTCCTGGTCAGCAAACTGTTAAACTGTATTATCACCCACTTGAGCCATAGGGAACATGGACATTACCTTTCACATTCAGTTGTAACTCACAGCAACTGGTGTATATTTCAGTTCTGACAAAATATTGTCAGAACTGGAAGGGATCGCTGTAAGAAGAAAATGGTGAGCTTCTGAGAGGAACTGACGGTGAGGTTAGTATGTAATATTCATTTGCAGCTACGTCCTGTATTTATTCTAAATAATTTTACTCACTTCGGGTTTCCTTTAAGAACCCCGGTGACTCCCGTGTAAAGTGCTGTGATTACTTGAATGCTTGTTCATGGCCATCGCGATCACACAAGTAGGAAGATAAATCGGGGGAATGCTCATCCATCGGATAATGTTGATGAGGTTTCCTCGATCCATCTTCGATTGAGGACTGACCTTTACAGTGTGCCAATTAACAGCTGCTGTCACTGCAGCAGGCCTCCCAACTCTCAAGACTTTGCACCATGGGCCAGGGTTTAGTTGGGTTTTAACGTTTAATCTCTACTTTTTATACCGGACTTTAACCTGTACGCCTTGACAAAAGCACCTAACCTGAAACTCTTCTCCCTGTTGAAAGTCCCCTTCTGAACCCGTCTAACTCTATCCTTCTATCCTTGATAAAATTAACATCTTTTTACTCTGTTTCCTTACCCGAACCTTCTTTATCTACACCAGAATCTAACCTTCCTCTTTTCTGCCTAACCAAAATAATAGCATTTCATTGTTTTGGCATCAGTGCTTGGTACCTATTCCACTAGCACTATGTCATAATATTTCCTCTCAATGCCTTATGAATGCTGAACCTCAAAGATGGCTGTGTAGCTGAGTGCTTGCACCCAATCCTCCCATGCTGAACCACCTCTTCCCTTATGACCACACTCTGTGATATGGAATTGAGGGCCAAACTTCACATAATAAATGTAGATACTTGAGTACAGCCTATGACATCTTGAGCTGGATGGGCGTGGAGTCTAGATCCCTATGGTATGTTATACACCATTAAATGTTTAGCCTTTTTAATCAAATCTGTTTTAAGTTAGTCCAAACCTCACTTTCTACCTACACTTGCCAAATTGTTTCTTATGTTACTTATTATAAGCTACATTTTCATAAATGTTGTGTTGCTACCTTATACAAATTTACAAAGTAAGGTAAAACAAAATACACAGAATAACCAAGCAATACAAAAACCCACACATGCATCTAACCAGAAAGATTTACCGTGGATGTAGAATGTACATCTCAGGAACAAAAAGACACTGTGCATTGCTGAGCAAGTCTAGGGATAATAAACGGTTATTCTCAAAACAGCATAATAGAGTGATATAGAGATGGCTGGTCTTAACCGATGATGGCAAGTTTTATAGCACCCCTCATAAAAATCCCGGAGAATAATGAAAAATGTGTTTTATGTAGACATCTTGCCAGAGCATCAATAAGTCAGACTGCACTGTAAAGAAAAGTCTGTTGCTAACAATGTTTCTGCTAAAACTAAACCCTCAAATTCCTTAGATCCCAGCACAACCTCTCACTCCAGAAGACACGAGAGTTACGATAGGGGTACTGTCCTGGACTGGAAGGACACTTATGACTCCTCTGAGAACACAGACCCTCATATGGCTGACTCTTTCCATAATCACCAGGACAAAAAGGGTAAGGCCTTGGAAAACATGCTTTTATGTACATTGAGAGGTCAAATGGGGAGGGAGGGTGGAGTAAATGGTGTGGATGCTTTCAGCTGGAATAATTCAATATGATGAATATGTACTCAATCCTTTCTGAACTTGCGTGGCCTGACTACAAAAAAAGTTAAAAGCAAAAAGTTAATTTATACCTTTTTTGTTTTTGTTTTCTTTACTGTCTTTATACCCATACACACATTTATACAGTTGTCATTCTTTGTAGGAATTAGTTGATTATGATACGCTTTTATTTATGGTCTTGGCTATCAAGACAAATTCAGAGAATACTTTTAAGGCGTATCCATTAGTATAAAATAGAATCGATCGTTTGCTAAAAGTTTCCTCCAAATTTTTTTACTCCGAATTTAAACATGCTGTCTACAAACACTCACAGCAGCAGGTTATTGGATTTTGAAAGTTTTAACTAGGAAAACCTTTTATTCCTAAAGAATAGAAAGATTGGCTTGATTGTAAACAGCACATATTTTGTATACTATACTCAATTCTGCATGTAACCTATCACAGAATTTTCCCTCCACAGTTATCGTTTTGATTTATCCAGAAATAGTAACAGTATGAATTTATAACCTCATTTCATTACCAGCACCTGGCAGCTTTCTTCTTACGAAACCTGTTAAGGAAATCTGGATGCTATTTGAGTTTAGATTGTAAGAATATTAGACTAAAAATGTGCGGTTACTGTACACTAATGTAATACACCCGCTTCTCTTTAACCTATATGAGGAGATAATGAGTACCAGTTAAGGAGATAATGACTACCAGTTTATATTAACTGTTGTGCGTATACAAAAGCTGCCTCCAGCACACGAAATGCATTAACTTACGTATCACTTCAGAAGGGACATTTTGTAAATTAATTGCTGGTGTCCTTCTCTGTATGATGAGAAATTGGTACCAGGATGAAGACTGTTGACCTGTAACCCAGACTGGTCGACCCGTGGTCTTCAATTCCTTCTATGCTTAATAGCCGACAGCAGAACCCAGCATAATGTTTATTGTAGAGGTTCACGTTTGATTAAAATAGCCCTCTCCCCCCACACACACATTATTAACTCAAGGAGACTAGAGGCATGCCTTATGCACTATGTAATTTCATCATCTGCTGTCAAATTTGGAACAGATCCCCTCAAAGATTTCTGATCCATTCATGAAGAAAAGGTACACTGAATAAAAGCATTAGCTCATCCAAAGCACACTTTTTAACATCATCTTAGTGCTTCTCTCCTGTCATTTGAGCAAATAATAGATGCTATATTCTGCCTGACTGCTTCTCAAGAGTGGTAGACAGACATGATAAATGAACAAGGACCTGAACCACAGAACTGGCACACAAAATGCTAATAGAAATAAAAACACTTTCTTTGTTTTTACCCTGCAATTTTTATTTTGTATAATTTGAAGCAAAAGTTAAACTGGGCATTTAAAGTATTACATTCCCAAGATCTTATGGATTTATTTTTACAGTTCAAAAATCTGTGCCAGGTACATTCCAATCACATTCACTGGCTTACTTTTTTTATTTAAAACACCATTTATATATTTTTTTTATTTATAGTTTCAACATTTAATTAGACGTTCTATCATTACACATGCTATGGACAATTGTATTCAGTGTCATCATATTGATAAAGCTGAAAGCAACCTGCACATTAACGTATAACTAGTAATGTTATAAAAAGGCACAATGGTGGCAGAGGTTACGCATGGGTGTTTTTAAATTTAATTTTTTTTACCATTTTCACATTTGTGTGCTTTAATACTCCTTGTCTGTCTCTGTACATTATACATGGTATCGATATTAATCATGAGCAGAAAGACAATGAGTAACCTTGCTGTACAGCAGTTAAGTAGAAAGAGCTTGATGTTTTATGGGTTTGTTCTTTTTTTTTTATTTGTTTATTTACGTTCGTTTTTGTTTTTTACACTTTAACCAATGATTTTTTATTTTGTCAAACTACGAATTTTGGTTTTGACTTTTTGTTTTGCAAAGTGCTCTGTGGTGTATTTAGTGTAATTTCTTTGAAAGGTGTTTTCTTTCATTTTTCACGCTGAGAGTAAAATTCCTTTCTCTGTACTAATTCCTTATTCACTCACTGCTTTGTTTGCAATAACAACCAGTGGTTTGATGATGTCACATCCATGTGGTCAGCATGCACTCTAGCTCAGATACCTGATGTTTTGAGGAAGAGTAGCCCTTGAAATTGCTTGACTCGGCAGGATGTGACATTTTTTCCCCACTGCTTAATTAGCAACCGTAAATATACTCTGGAGTTGTTTGATTTTATATTTTTATGGACCCTGAAAAAAAAACATTGCCACCCATGATTGACAGTGTCTACTTATTTTGTTTAGCTTATATTAGATGCTGGTAAAGCCAATTTCCAGAAGCTTTTATTTTGGATGTGAAAAAATGTTTAGATGCTTATTTTTTTATCATTATTATTATTGTGGTCTTGTGTCCCCATGTGTGAAAATTTCCATCACATCCTGTTCAGAGAGGATGTGAGACAGATATTTATTTATTCTAATTGAATGGGGAGGAGTTATCTTTGGCTGGTTTGCCTTGTCCCTTATTATTCCCCACAACTACTAGTTTTCACAGTTAAGCCACAAAGCTTCCTGGATGTCCCATTGACATGATGTAAGTAAAATCTCTACAAGGAGACATAGACGGCAAAAAGAACTCCAAAAGTTTTTAACCCCTTTCCTCACTATCCAAGGTTAGATAAAAAATAAATATCCTATAATTGGGCTTCAACCTTTTTGACCTTAGGGTTTCTTTTTTTTTTTTTTTTAAATTGACCATATTCAATTCTTACAACTCCAGTGCATATCTTCCTGTGCAATGTTTTTTGTTTTTTTCACTGACTTGTGTGTTGTTCACCTTTGAAAAAAAATACACTTAACCTCACGTCCTACAATAACCCTTTCCCTCCTCCTGCTACCATTGTACTTGGCCTTCCTTGACTACTTCCCTTTTAAAGTTTCACTAACATCTCAAACTAAATAGGGCTCATGTGTGCATACTGCAGTATGCACTGCTAGTCATTCAGGCATAGAAGAGTGTTTTCGTAGTACACTACTAAGGCATAAAATGTGCTCATCCAATGGATCAACCTGGATCAAATCATTCTGAATTAATATTTTATCTGTGGTCTAGATACTGATACAAGTAATACATGTTAACTTGCTTACTTTAACACTTAATGCCTTACCCTAAATGTCACCTTATTACACTAGAATGTTAACCTTTTCCTTAATCTGAAACATTAGGATGCAGTTAAAGCTGTAACTTATTGCAGATACTCCTAAATCAACCTTTAACACATTGGAGCACAAGGGCAAATTAGTATTACAGTGCCCACATACTTATCGACTGTTCCAACAGAGTAGACCTTAGATTTAATATTACAATAGGCATATTGGGGAACTGATACTGCCAGAAACCACTAGGAGTGTGGAGGATCGGGAAGGGGGATGGATCTCAGACAGGTGTGTGTGTGTGTGTGTTTGTGTTGTTTCACGGGCAGCAGGGTGTGATCAGGGTGTGTCAAAGCATATACTGCATTGTGGGAATTAAAACTAATGGCTATAGAGGTGAGCTCCATTTTAGGCAATATTTCTACTGAAACCTTATCTAATGATGCAGAGTGGTAGGACAGGTAAACTGCACAACAGTGTTATCACATAGGGGAAAGGTTAAACACACACACACACACACACACACACACACACACACACACACACACCCCATCGGTGGAATCTCAGTCGTCCTTTTTTTTTTTTTCCCATCTCAGGGTCTCCCTACACTTTCTGCATACTTAATATACTCCCTCATGTAGAATAAATGGAGTCGATTGTCAAGCCTAATGCTAGTAGGTAAACCATACACCTTGGTACAGAGATCTCACCAATGGAACAGCTGAGAAGTCAGCAGGAGAGTCATCCTAAATCTTCCATCTAAAAGTGAAACGTCCATTATGGGTGTAATAGCCAGTCGTGTGCTTATGCCACCATCGCTGTGTTAGCAACCGATGAAAGAGCGGTTTTATGCCTTAGGACATTATCTAACGGAAAACATTTTTCACATATGCTGTCTAGGGATGAGTCCAACTTTAATTTAAGGTGTTACTGTCTTTAAAACTAAAAGGAAAAAAAAAAGAAACCATCCAATCTCTCTTTGTGACGTATTCCAAGGCTTTACCCTGTTAGTGATGACATAATGTTTGTGTATGTGTGTTAGATATACTAACAGAACCTGTAGATGTCAGAGTTGTGTCTGAATGCAGTGGGGGAGAAAATGAACTCATTTTCTTCATTCATTAAGCTGCATTTCCCATGACCTTCCCTACTGGTCCTCGTCTGAGTTATTCTCCTTCTTGCACCTTTCTCTAGTTGTTTATAACATAGAGGTAAACGCTTCCAACTTCCTTGTTTCATCTTCATGTCTCCAAACGTCTGGAGCCTTCCCAGCCTTTTTAATGAGCTTTATAAATTAGCCGCAGTAGCAAGCTGCTTGAGGTTCATACCTATGTTATATTGTCTTATTAAACACACATGTGAAGCCCAGGTTGGTTAGAACAATTCACGTCTTGTGTTCCTGCTTCTCTTTTAATATTTGGTAATGGAAAATGATTATTGCAGTCTTTTTTTTTTTTTTCCTCCCCTCTGGCTCATATTGGGCAGACTGTGATTAATGGTGACTTAATGTGAAAATTGGATTTAACCCTATACATATGTGAAATGTAGACCAATGTTCAGAATGTATGCAATCACCCTTTGTTGTCACATAGATAACTGAGATATAACTGGTGCAACTAAACATTGACTTAAGGCAAACAAAGGAAGCAGCTCATTGTATCATAGAGCCACATTTGTAATTTTTCATTTTTAAATGACATAATTTGTCTGATCTTCATTCCTGACTAGTGGAAAATAACTGTAGCTACTGTGTTGTTTCAATGTGTGACTGAGGTTACCAAGCTACAAACGTTGTTGTTTCTGCATGTACCGGTGTACTTTGAGCCCTGTTGAAGCTGCAGACCAACCGATGATAAACTAACACGACTTTGGAGAATCTTACAAATGATGTAAATCTATTTAAGGTCTTACTTTTTAAAACAACATTAACTGTTATACCGGGCTGTTGTGTTATCTTTGGCTATTGCTCTGTTTTGAAGACCAGATTTCTCCAAAAGAAGAGTTCTTTGAGCCTTAGCAGGTTTTGCTTTTCGTGTTAAAAGAACTAGTAGCTGTAGTAATACTGTAAACATTTTACAGATTGACCATATTTTTTGAAAATGCTGAAGCTGCACTGTTGTCTTTAGATAACACGGTACAATTTTAATAAGTCTTTAACCTGATTTTTTTTTATTGCATGCACTATCTAGCTTATTAATTTGTGTGCATCAGTGTTTGAAGGTGTGTGTTGTTTCCTCAGAGAAATGCTCACATTATTTGCAGTGTAGACACAGTTGAGTCTTAAAGAGAAACTCCGACCAAGAATTGAACTTTATCCCAATCAGTAGCTGATACCCCCTTTTACATGAGAAATCTATTCCTTTTCACAAACGGACCATCAGGGGGCGCTGTATGGCTGATATTGTGGTGAAACCCCTCCCACAAAGAGATTCTGAGTACGAACTCTTGGCAGTTTCCTGTCTGTGAACCTTGCTGCATTGTGGGAAATGGCTGTTTACAGCTGTTTCCAACTGCCAAAAATGCATGCAGCAGCTAAATCGCCTGCCAACTGTAAAAATGGCACCATGTAATAAATGTTAGAATGTAATTCAGGGATTTAAAAGATTTTACAATGAGCAAACACTGACTAAATCATGTATACATAATTATTGTAAAAATGAAGCACTTTTTTATTACATTATTTTCACTGGAGTTCCTCTTTAAGTATGCACCGACTTTTCATTGTTTATGGAGAAAGTTGGGTCTGCTGGCCTTCTATGACCCATTAAAGTAGTAATTATTTTCATTGGGAAGGCCAGATCCTTTAAGAGAGTCTTAACTCGTGGAGCTGGATAAGTAATGAGATTGATGTAGTAAAGCTGGAGAACACTAGAACATTAGTCTTTTAGCACACAGGGAATTTTGAAAAACCTCTTTTCCAGTAGGTGTTCAAATCGTAACCTAGTGGAGTTGCAAGACTATATACATTAGTAGTTGATTGGCTGTAATCAAAGATATGCAACTAGAGTAAGCTGTTTAATAGCTGTAAGCTGTCCAGGATTTATTAAGACACCTAATGCAGAAATTCACTAAGCTTTTGGCAATTCTGGCCATATTCCAACATGTAAGGGTTGCAAATTTTTCTCACTTCACTTTTTAAGTAGTTTGTTCTACTTTTGTTCTTTTTGTTGTTACTTACTTTATCTGACAACTGGATGACCATGTTGAGTAGAAAGCAGCCTTTGGGCCCATTCACACGTGTAAAACGCAAAATGCTAGCGCATTTGCTAGCGTTTTGCTTAGGCTATTTTTTTATTTTTTTTTGCGTTGAACGTAAAAAAATCACCATTCACACTTGCCGATTTTGTCGCGATTGCGTTTAGCGCTTCTATGGCACTGAAATGCAATCGCCTGAAAATGGTGGAGGCTACACATTTGCGTTTGGCGATTTTCGTTAATCGCCAGTGATTAACGCAAATCGGCCAAGTGAGAACGGGCCCATAGGGTATTATTGCACTAGCGCTTTAACCACTTAAGCCCAATTGGACGAACATTCTCGTCTAGTTGGAGTCGCGCGCACTCCCGCAGGCCACGCGTGCTCCTGCCGCCGGCCGTTAGCCCAGCGATCAATGAAAGGGATTATAGATCCCTTTCATTGATCGAAGCCGCCCGCAGAAAAGCCGACAGCGTCTCATCAGACGGTGCGTTTTTTCTGAGTTTCAAAAAGTTCCCCGTCTTCATTCTTCTTCCTGGAAGCATACGATCACACTTCCAGGACTTCTTCACTGTGGCCATCTTGTGGCCAAATAGTAAAACTACACACACATCCATTTTTTAATAAATACATTTTTTTACATTTATAATTAGCAGTTTACATCCCACACCAAAAATGACCCACATACAAATAAAAAAAAATTGCAATTGAAACCTAGTTACCTAAGGGTCTGAACTTTTTAAATATGCATGTCAAAGAAGTATATTAATATAATTTTTTAAATTATGGGCTTGTAAAGAGTGATGGACGCAAATTAAAAATTTTATTCTAATTTTTTTTTAAAGGATTATTAAGAAATGGAAAAAATCATTATTTCTCAGATTTTGGCCATTATAGTTTGAAATTAATACATGCTACCGTAATTAAAACCCATGTATTTTATTTGCTCATTTGTCCCGCTTATTACACCATTTAAATTATGTCCCTATCACAATGTATGGCGCCGATATTTTATTTGGAAATAAAGGTGCATTTTTTTCAGTTTTGCGTCCATCCCTAATTACAAGCCCATAGTTTATAAAGTAACAGTAAACAGTAACAGTAAGCCCATAGTTTATAAAGTAAAAAGTTCAGTCCCTAAGGTAACTATTTATGTATTTTTTTTAATTGTAAATTTTTTAATTTTTTTTTAATTACAAAAAAAAAAAAAATGGGGAGTGTGGGAGGTAATGAGTTAATTTTATGTGTAAAAGTCATTTATTTGTATGTGAAAAATGTGTAGGGTGTAGTTTACTATTTGGCCACAAGATGGCCACAGTAACTTTTTGTTTTAATGCGACCTCCAAGCTTCCTTCCGGAAGCTTGGAGGAAGAATAAGGAGGCTGGACACGTGAGTTTTTTTTCTCACAATGATCGCGCTGCCCATAGGAGAGCAGCTGATCATTGCGGGGCTTAGATCAACGAACGGGAATGGATTTTCCCGTTCATTGATCTCTGGGCGAGCGGGCGGCGGCGTGTTTACTAGCGGCGCGCGGCGTGTTTACGAGCGGGAGCGCGGGCAGCGTCGGGAACGCGGAAAGTACGTGTTTCTCCGTCCCTGGTTTTTAAAGGATGGAAAAAGGAGCGGAGAAATACGTACGCGCGGGGGTAAAGTGGTTAAAAAGCGCTAGCGCTTGAGTGTTTTGCTGAAATCGCCGGCAAAATGCTCTAGTGTGAATGGGCCCTTACTGTTCATTCCAATGCTTAGTCGGCCTAGATTCTGCTGTAAGGCCTGGAACCCACTGAAAACCGCAAACGCAAAACGCAACCGCTAGCGTTTTGTCTGAGCGGTTTGCAAGCGGATTCATGCACGTTTTCGGTTTCGTTTTGCAACAGTGTATTTTTTTGCTCAGCGGTTGTGTAGCGTTTTGCGTTTTGCGTTTTTATCCTGATTGGTCCTGTGAATTATTTTTAATTTTGTTAGTGTGCTGAACCGCAAAACGCTAGCAAAACCGCTCAGTTTAGGTTTTGCTGAGCGTTTCTGCTAGCGTTTCAATACTTTACATTGAAGCGCTAACGCTCCCAAAATGCTGCAGGTCCTGCGTTTGCGTTTCTGGGAAACGCAAACGCTCCTGTGGAAGTTGCCCCATCCATTAACATCAGCTGAGCGTTTTGGCAAAACGCTAGCGTATCGCAGCGCTGCCAAAATGCTCAAAAAAACGCTCTTGTGGGTTCCAGCCCTAAAATAGACTCACGCAGCCAGGTGGCATTGGCTGCCAACAAGTCTTTTCAGATCACTCAAAGCCTGGAGCGTCTGTGTATGAGGTGAGAGCAGGTATGAGGAGACTGAACAGGGCATTTTGGATGACCGCACTATATACAGGAGATTCCTTGGCTTTATACAATAAAAAAAACCTGTAGATTGAAAAGTTAATACAAACTACATCCTACAGAAGATAACTGCTCCTTGAGGAGCCTCTTCAATTATCCAAAATTGTGTTAAGCAGGCCACTGTAGTGACTCATTAGAATAATTTCTTGAACTTCTTTTCTAACTTGGTTGCTGCATCCTTCCTCTTCTGACCTCTGGGGCTATATGAAATGCAGTGGCTTTAACAGCACCACTACCCTAGGCATTACACTTGAGGGTTCTACATCAAAGTACAGACTTGAGATGACCAGTACCTGATCTAGCGGTTTTTAGATTGACTGAGTGATGGTCATGTGCCTGAGGCTCCTGACTGCAGTTGCTGACCATTAGGTGAAACATGACATAGAATATACAGTTGTTGTTTTCCTCTTCACCAGGTTGTGATTTCAGCATCTGCTGCCTGGTTCCTGATTTCTCACCCTCCCATCTTCGTAGTCATAAACTTTGTTCACAGTTGAGCCAAGTCTATACACATCTCTTCCGTTTTGTTTTGTTTTTCACATCCTGTAAAACATGGGCAGTCACATGACGTCCGCTTGATTAATGATACGATGTCTGTAGACCACTTCAGTTTGTGCATAGATTTAGTCATTCATTGATGTATCAAGACTTCTTATACTTTAAGCTTGCCAAATTGAATACCTGAAATATGCATAAGTATCACACTTCAGTCTCACCAATAGTGAATGTGGAAAATGTAAAATTTTGAGATAAATTTGACAAAATAAATCTTGCGTGTAAACAAAACTTCTGACTTGAAACTGTTAGGTGCTGTAGATTGATTGATTCATTTTATGGAGATGTCTGCAGTTGTCTGACTAGGGAAGTGGAAATGCTTTCAGGAACAGGAAATCTACATCCATCCAGTGATTGTATAACATCACATAATAGAATGCACTGCAGATGTGTCACAACATTGGGACTGGAGGAGTACTAAATACACGTTGTTCTTTTTGTTTTTTATATTAAAATCTAGCAATATTATTACACCTTTATAAATGTTTATTGTCCTAATAATAAACAGGCTGTCTGCTTTTTAGAATCAGTTTACATAGTCCCCATCCTGATGACTGAAGCAGACACCGCATTCAGGATGTATTACCTATGGATTTGTGCTAGAGATATCAGAAGTTTACTTCCTACTTATCTAGGCAATCATACAAGCTCAGGATTTAGAACTTGGGACACTACTTGTACTAAAAGTCTGTGTTCTCCCCAGGCTCTTTTAGCCGGGTTCTCCACCTGGCTAATTTTGGTGACCACCTGGCTGCCATTGGCTCACGTCCACATCCTCCTCCAATGCTGTAAGCAAAGTTGCATTGGCCTTGCATTCCCCGGTCGTGCCCCACCCGGCTACTTTGTCATGCCACCCGGTGGGAAAAAATGTCTGGGGAAAACACTGAAAAGTTATACTGTTGGTATAGTTGCAAAAAAACATGTGTAGAAGGTTTGGTGGCTGCAGACTGAAATTGAAAGACCTTTTTAATAAAATTACTAAATTTCTTGTGTTTTTAATTTTAGTAAAATTTTTATTGACTAGATGTTGAGATGGGGGAAAGGAGGGACAGGAAAGCCAATGACTGTATCTGCTTTTGTACCTTCATCAAGTCCTGGAAGAAGTTACTATGTGCTACTGCATATTTTCAAAGCTTAAAAGTTGATTGGCACCTTTTAGGTTGCCCATACCTTACAACCTACTAAATTACTAGAAGTTGTATTTTAGTGTGCTTCAAGCTTTGTTTCAGACATTTAGTTTTCAGTCTCTTTGAATCATTTGTTTCAGACATGATGGACAATTTTAGAAATTAAGAATCTTAAATGACAACTGAAGTGTAAAGAATATGGAAGCTGCCATAGCTATTTCCATTTATGCAATACCAGTTGTTTGTCAGCCCTGCTGATCTATTTGGTCGCAGTAGTGGTTTAATAACACCAGAAACAAGCAGGCAGCTAATCTTGTCAGATCTGACAATGTCAGAAACACCCGATGTGCATGTGCTTGTTCAGTGGGCTATGGGTAAAGGTATTAGAGGCAGAGGATTAGCAGGAAACTGGTATTGCTTAAAAGGAAATATGAAAGCCTCCATATGCCTCTCATTACAGTTGTCCTTTATGATATAAATTTTACAGTAACGCCAGATAAAAGTACAAATAAAATGTTTACTTTAAAGTGGATCCGAGATAAACTTTTACTCATTGCATAATTGCTTTCCTTTCATATAGTTTATAGGGCATTCCTGAAGCCAAATACTTTTTTTGTTTTCGTTTTAATACTCTAATTCTCTATAAACTAAACAAGCCTCGCCCACAGCTTTTTAGTGTGCCTTGGCATTTTTAGATAGCAAGGGCTTACAGGAGCTCAGTCTGGGCAGGAGGAGGAGGAGGTGCTACTAGTCATTGATTTCAGAGGCAGAGGGGAGGAGGAGAGGGGACTGAATTTACACATAGGCAAGTTGATAGCATCTCCAGCCCTTAGCCTGTGGCAATGTGACAAACAGAACATGGCTGCCCTTGTTGTATCACAGGAATAAATAATCATAAACTTTTGAAACTTTTGCAGCTAGATTTGCTGTGTAAACTATCTAAACTTTAGATATGTAGACAAGTTACATGTTAGTTTTTCATCTCACATCCGCTTTAAATTAAAAACCTAAAGAACTGCAGGTCTTGGTAGAGCTCTGCCCCCTGGTGGTGAAATGATTGTGGAAAGTAAAATTATATATTGACAATCTGTCAGCCAACAAATAAATAGACTTTTTGTTTCCCTTAGTGAAGAGATCAGGAAGGTGTCCCAGTTTAAAAGTCATCTATGAAGACTTTATTTTTTTTTCAGTGTTCTTAACCACAACCGTACATTCCCATTGTTATCGGAGTAAACAGACTTACTTTGAGAGGCTTAGCTAGTCTCTATATTGCTGGCACAATAAATGTATCAAATAAAGATTCCTGACATAGAGAATCACTCCCTTGGTTTTGATGTGCTCGACTCCCTAATAAAATGAGACATCTAATTTCAATTTGTGCATTAGCATCACACAATGTAGAATGACACATGCTTAAGTCAATGTTTGCCCAAGAATATTTATCAGGGGTAAACATGAGGATGAAACACTGATAAATAGGCTTATCAGCCTTGTGCTGTATTTACATAAATTAGCTCTTGCTCTGTGATGTAACATGTGAAAATGCTAATTCTCACATTTGCATATATTTCAGCACAGTTGACACTTCTGTATTGAAGGAGACTGTAATGTATTTTTAAGAGTGCAAAGCAGAGTACTTGTCAACAGACGCTGCTTGTTTACCTTATTATTGGGGACATTTTAGACACCATTAAGAGGATCCACACCAATGAAAACTAATTTTGCAGGAAACAAATAATCTAGAAGCACTTTAGAATGTCTTCTATATATTTGTGCTCTAAATTAGACTGAATGGATTCACATTTTCTGTGTCATAAAGCCTATGATCAGTTAAAAGCATAACTTTTTAGGTTTCCACATTTTACAGTAACCTTTTTGACACGTTAGGGCACCCATAGCCACTAGGTGACCATCAGTTTTGTCTGTACACTGCAGCAATATAAGTTGCTACTTATTATACCAAATTATTGTTTAACGGACAACTGAAGTGAGAGGTATATGGAGGCTGCCATATTCATTTCCTTTTAAGCAATACCAGTTGCCTGGCAACCTTTAGTTGCAGTAGTGCCTGAATCACACCAGAAACAAGCATTTAGAAATGCCAGAACACCTGATCTGATGCATGCTTGTTCTGGGTATATTGCTAAACGTATTAGAGGTAGGGGATCAGTAGGACAGCCAGGCAACTTGTATTGCTTATAAGGAAATGCATATGGCAGCCTCCATATCCATCTCACTTCAGTTGTCCTTTAACCATTGTCAGATGCCCACCTTGCTCACTATGCTGGGCAACATTACTAAAGCCTTATGAAGTACCACTAGCTGTTTCGGATGTTTTCCCTTTTTGTTGTGATCCCTAAGTAGTGAATAATCTGCTAGTAGGTCCCTTGCCTGGGCCGTATTGGACTATACCAATATTTGCTTAGTGAGTTAGCATTTGCACCTTGCAATTTCAGCCACGTGCACAAGCCAACAGTTAGAACTTTTATTTTTTAATAATTCCAGATAATCTTGATTTTCATTTTTTTTCTTTTTTTTAAATGGGCATGTGCACGGAACTGCAATCCCACAAGCATTAATACACCAGCATTTTAGCAACACTCACTATTTTCTGATATGACTCAGGTGAGAACAAAAATGTTTGTCACCGAAGACCGTTTTTTAATCCATGCCAGAATTGCTTAGGTTTTTCAGTGTTCAGTTTTGTGATGTATCTAATGCTTTAACAAGATTGCTATACTTTTAGATTATCCTAAGGGAAAGCATTTAAAGTGAACCCGAGGTGAGAGGGCTATGGAGAATGCCATATTTATTTCCTTTTAAGCAATACCAGTTTCCTTGCTATCCTGCTGATCCTGTGCCTCTAATACTTTTAGCTATAGACCAGGGGTAGGGAACCTATGGCTCGGGAGACAGATGTGGCTCTTTTGATGGCTACATCTGGCTCAGTTAGGGGTTGATTCACTAAGCTACACCGCTCTAGCAGCACAGCTTAGTGTGGAAGTTCAAGTAACATTTTCAAAGTAGTGCACACCACTGCTGTAGCATACACTACTAACTTACTTGCGCTACCCCAAAACGAATGGCTGCTCCAATTGTCCCACTCTGGATCTTGTCGGGTCCAGTGACTTTATAGGACAAGATCCCCGCACTTTGATTGGCCCAATAGGCTGCCTGTCACTTGACAGGCAGCCTATTGGGCCAAAGTGCGGGGATCTCATCCTACAAAGTGAATCAACCCCAAGTCACCTAGCTAATTGTACAAGCTGTTTGTTGGTATTTCACCTATGGCTTTCTGGGAAATTACTGATGTTGCTGAAACCCAAGAGAAGCTGAAGACGTGTCCAACACTTCCGCTGCCGGCGGTTCAACTGTATACACATTACCATGGCAACAGAGACGTGCGCCCCACTGTCCCAGTTTGAAACCTATTGTATGGCTCTCACTGAATTACATTTTAAAATGTGGCATTTATGGCTTGCTCAGACAAAAAAGGTTCCTGACCCCTGCTATAGACCCTGAACAAGCATACTGCAGATCAGGTGCTTCTGTCAGATCTGACAAGATCATGCTTATTTCTGGTGTTATTCAGACACTACTGCAGCCAAATAGATCAGCAGGATTATCAGGCAAAGTGGTAATGTTTAAAAGGAAACAAAAATGACAGCCTCCATATCACTCTCACCTCGGGTTCACTGTAAAGGAACACAGATTTTGATTAGCTAATCCACTGAAAGAATACTTGACCACACACTCACAGAAGCCAATCAAAGGAGTTCTTACTACTTCAGGACTTTGTTTTATTTAGAATGTCCCCAAATGATGCATCCCATGGAAGATGCTGTGTATGCCGAAGCCTAACACCTGATGCCTAGCATTTTATACAAACCGCTCATGGAGGAAGTGATATACAGTAGAGGTTTGCATGGAAAAGTTGTTGTTTTTTTACAGTAATTCCAATTCAGCCAGTATCGGGTGCTTCTCTGAACTGGGGGGGAATATTAATAAGTAAAGATTGCAGTATGTTGTCTTTAGCCGGTGAGGGCTGCAGTAACAAGTCTGCTGGAATAAGTGAGAGCAGACACTTGACACAGCTTGCCAAGTTTGGCACGATCTGAAAATTTATACAGTTAATTATGCATGTTATATGCACTATTTATATTGTATCAAATTGTATTATATGTTTACTGGCTCATTAATTTGTACCAGAAAATAAACTCCCCTGGTTAATGAGGCAAAATGTTTATACTGAAGATGCTGATTGGACATGCCCACGTTTCAGCATGCTTTGGGTATGAACGCACACGTTCACAAAATGACAGAAATGTATAGCTCATTGCATTATCATAAAACAAAACAAATTGGAGCGTATACTGATTTTACAGAACTAATGAATAAACGGAATCTGAAGTGAAAATAAACTTATGTGCAGCACAGCTAAGAGAACATTAGTAGCAAAGGTACGAGTCTCTTATGGTTTCCAGTACAGGAAGAGTTAAAGGACTAATATCGCGAAAAAAGTATGCAGTTAAAATCTGACAGAACCGACAGGTTTTGGGCCAGTCCATCTCCTCATAGGGGATTCTCATGGGTTTCTTTGTTTTCAAGAAATGCTTTCTTGAACAACAGTTTAACTGCCAAAATGGTAAAATACCAGCCAGCCTCCCTAATCACTTGCACACTTTTTTTTGTCAGTAAAAGACTTTGCAACTGTTCAGGAAATGCTGTTGAAAACCCCGAGAATCCCCCATGAAGAGATGGACTGGCCCAAAACCAGTCGGTTCTGTCAGATTTTAACTCCCTACTTTTTTTTTCGGGATAGTGGTTTGTTAAGAAACTTGGTCAGCTACAGTGCTATTTTCTGAAGCACTTATACATCAAAGAAACAGTGAGGGCTGGTTTCTACTATTGCGGTGCGGAATCGCCTGGATTCCACCGCTGATGAAATCGCATGCGGATGCGATTCCGCATGCGTTTTTTGCCGCGAATTCGCATAGGTGAGGGTATATGTGATTTTAACCATGTCACTGCCTGTGTGAATTTACATTGGTACCTATGCGAATTTGCGGCAAAAAACGCATGGGGAAAACGCATGTGATTTCCCTATTAAATACATTGTGTGCGATTCGCCTGCATTCCACATGCAGGCGAATTCTGAGGGCTCTGCCGTGCAGAAAAATCCTGCACAGAAAAACGCACAGCAAAACTGAAAAGTGGAAACAGGCCCTTCCATTTGTATTGGCTGTGTGAATCCGCATGCGGACAACGCATGCGGATTCGCGATAGTGTAAACGGGCCCTCAAAGACGACTTTGGATAAGATTTTACTGCAGGGAAGTTCAAAGGGTCATACTCTGTTCTGTTTCATAGTTTAAAATGTAGAGCGTAGTTTGAAAACTGCAAATCTTAGGGCTCTTTCACATCAGACAACGCGAACAGGAGCCGTTCTCCTGCACGCGTTGTCTGCCTGCGGCGTGTCGGGTATCTGCGGTGCGACGCAATCAGCGGCGGTAGCTGGTAATTAAACCCGACGGAAAACGCCGGCTCGCGGGTGCGTTGGAGGAAAAACTGCGCCCGGGTGGGTCGGAACCGCAACGCATCGAAACGCAGCGTTGAGTGTGAAAGGTAAAATGAAAGTCTATGGACTTTCATCTTACCTTGGTTTACGCAAACGGCTGCCGTTTGCGTTAATGCACAAAGTCTGCCCTAATGTGAAAGAGCCCTTAGAGAATCATGCAGTGTTATAAAAAAAAAAAAGTAAAAATGACTCTCTTCTTTACTTCTAATGTTCTATCAATTATCCATACTATGCATACAATTCATTATTTAAGGTGTTTTTTTTTTTAACGCTTCAGTGTCACTTTAATAGTAGTGTAAAATGTAGAAGAAATTTGCAACAAAGCATTCGAAATTGTATTGCTAAATGAGCCGTTCATGTTACCAGTATACATACACTGTACAGTCAGGAGAAAAATATTTTTGCTATCGCTATAAAACTACAACATGTGTTATTATTCTGATTGTCCTGTTGATGCTTTGGCTGTGGTGATCTGCTGGGCTGATGGAGAGTTCTGACTCCCTTCAGACTTGATTTGCCTGTTCCAGGACAAAGTACTGAAGTAAGAAAATCAATATAGCCGATGAGTAACTAGCATTTTCAGAAGCAGAACAATAATAAAAGCCTCCATATTTTTTTCTGTTTGGTGCTTTGCGTGAACTACAGAAAGTAATAGAAACAAACATAAGTTCTAAGGCTCCAGTTGTGACATAACCTTATACTCATGTGATTATGCTTAGGTGTTGTAATAAGTCATTCAGGAGCTGTGCATGATGCTGATGCCAACAGCAGAGGAAAAGTTGTAGCTGTCGCTGATTTTTGTTTACCTTTTTATGTTTAGTTCAGTATACTTTAAAGGACAACTGAAGAAAGAGGGTTATGGAGGCTGCCATATTTATTTACTTTTAAGCAATACCAGTTACCTGCTTATGCTGCTGATCCTCTGCCTCTAATGCTTTTAGCCATAGACCCTGAACAAGCATATGCAGATCAGGTTTTTCTGACATTGTCAGATCTGGCAAGATTAGCTGCATGCTTGTTTCTGGTGGTTTTCAGACACTATTGCAGAAAAATAGATCAACCAGACTGCCAGGCAACTGGTATTGTTTAAGAGTAAATAAATATGGCAGCCTCCACATTCTTCTGACTTCTGTTGTCCATAAAGGGGTTCTGTGGATCATTAAAAAGAGCAAAAACTGACACTTACCTGGGGCTTCTATCGGCCCCCTGCAGCTGTCATGTCCAGTGCCATCCTCCGTTCCCCACCGCCGGCACTGGTCAATTATTTGTCTGTTAAAGAGGGAACAGTGTGAAACTCCATACTGAGTCTTTTGTAAAACTCCTCCATTTTAATTACACTGCAATTGATAAGCAACATTGCAATTTAACTAGTTAATGCGAAATGTATGTTTTCAGGCTTTATGGAACTTTTTTTAAACTTTGTCCCAGTGTTTGCAGCATTGATGAAACACAATACAATCAAACCAGTGCTGTTTAGTAGCTTTTGGTACGTTTTGTAATATAAAATACATTTTTAGATTTTAAATCAAATATAGTAATAATGGGGGGGGGGGGGGGGGTCACAAATATTAGCCCAATGTGAATGTTTGCTTTAAAACACACGTATTATAATTAACCAATCAGCTTTCAACCCACACCTGAGCAATGCATTGGCTTCCTAGCAACACCTGCAGTCAATTATATAACATTCAATCAACATAAAGACTCCAAGTACCAGGGCACCTGAACACGAGGGACTACTGTTACCATGCCTAAGACAAAGGAAATCAGTCTGGAGCTCAGAAAAAAAAAATAGTAGAGGCTCCCGATACAGGGGAAGACTACACTGCCATTTCCAAGCAATTCAGGGTCTACAACTGCTTTACGTTGCATCATTGCCAAGTACAATGAGAAAAATTCTGTAAGAAGCAAATGTGGCCATAAGTGCAAGATTTCTAAAACTCTGGAGTGGAAAATAGTTAGAAATTTCAGCAAGGAGCCCTGGACATCTGCCAAGTTGATTGTTGCTGACCTGGCCTCTTCTGGATTTGATGTTTCAAGGAACACAGTTGTGAGGGTTATTCATTGTGGTGGGCTTCAGGCCAATGTCCCAGAAGGACCTCTTTACTCAAAGAACGGCACATCACAGCCTGACTGAGGTTTGCCCACAAACATTTTAAAGGTAAAGATGAGTTTTGTAAGTCTGTGCTTTGGTCTAATGAGACTACTGGAACTGTTTGAGCACATGGCTGTCACTTATGTTTGGCGAAGAAAGGGAGAGGCCTTCAACCCTAGGAACACAGTTCCCACAGTTAAACATGGCGGTGGGAATATCATGCTGTGGGGCTGTTTTGCAGCCTCATGCACATGGAACCTTGTTCGGGTGTATGAAATCATGAAAAAGAAAATTACATTGACATTTTGAGGTAGAATATATAAAGAAAACTGCTAATAGTTTAGGCTTAGATCGTCCCTAGGTCTTCCAACAAGACTCTGACCACCAGAGCATACATCAAAATTAGTCCAACAGTTCCTCAAGGATACCAAAACCAAGATCCTGAAGTGCCCTGCACAGAGCCCTGACCTCAATCCTATTGAGAATATGTGACAAGTATTCAAAGTGAATGTCCATGCTCGGAAACCATGTAATTTGGACCAGCTAGAACAGTTTGCAATAGGAGAATAGGCCAAGATCCTTTGGGAGACCTGTGCCAACCTAGTAACAAAAACTACTCGAAGAGATTGTCATTTGTTTCTCAGAAACGGTACACTATTAATGGCCATGGGGCTAATTTTGGATGTCTCATTTTTGCCCTTTCTTATTTCAACTTGGTGTATCAATAAAATATCCTAATTAAACTTAGTGGGCATTGTTTTTTTTATCCAAAATAATAAACCCTTGTGGTCATTTTCATGGAGAAATCAAGTGTTGTCTAATTTCATAAGTGGGGCTAATTATTTTGGCTTTAACTGTAGCTCATCTTTATATTGTTTTATTGGGGTAGGAGGATTAAGGTTTGACAAGATGAAAATTATTATGACTAAGTGACTGGGGCAGTGTCCACCTGGTCTGATCCAAAATGAGATCTACTCTAGCACAAATTGCTTAAACAAAATTGAAGCCCATCTTTGGTCAAAATTTTCAGTGAGAGTGAAGTATTCAACTTTTCTTCAAAATGAGCAGTGATCTGATTAACATGTATCTGCTGTAAGGTTGAACATGTGAAAAGGGTGCCAGAACACAAAGTACAAAGTGGCTTGCTTGGGTATGGATGTGCTATGGACATCCCAGTGCCACAATTGAGGAGGATTTTGGAGAAAATAGGAGTATTTAGAGGAAACCTAAGAAAATGCTCCAGTTAGTTACGAAAGCAGAAGCCTTTGTTTCCTTTTATCTGTGTTGAGCACAGTATTTATTAATTATTTTACTAATATGGGCATGTAGAAAAATTGTGGTTCTATCATGCTCTTTTGATCCTGTTGCAGAGACTTTTTGAAGCTATTTAGACATCTTGTTTTTTGTTTTGTGTTTTAATTTTTTTTATTGTCCATACGTATCAGTCTCTTTTTTTCACAAAAAAAATTAATTTTACTTTCTACTTTTTAAGTACTTTTTTAAAAATAGCTTTGCATTATGTAAACGTGCTGCAGTTTTTTTATCGCTTATATTGAAATGCTATTTTTCAGAGCAATGTTTAGATGAAAACATGTCAGGGTTCTCTTTTGTGATACTAAAGTGGTTGCCAAATGGAGCTGCTCACAGTTGCCCAGTGTCAGCTGCAGAGTCCTGCCTGTCTGTCACTGAAAGGCTGGGTTGAGACACCTGTGACAATACTGATAAATATTTTACGAAGCAGATGTCTTTCAAACCTTCAGACCTGAAATGGATACTGATCAGCTCAGGAAAGTCTGCAGCTTTCCATTCTGTGAAAACCGAGAGACCCGCTGTTTTTCCATTACCTTTTTTCTTCTCGGTTTAAAGACCTAGACATATATATTTTTTTTACCTTTGCATAATAATGCTGTGGTTGGCAAACTATATGAGCAAATGTTTACGAGAACTTTATTGTGCAAATGTTTTTCATGCATGGTTTAGAGCTAGGTTTACTGGCAGTTCTCAGACTCCAGATTTCTGAGAATACCACAGGGCTTATGGATTTTAATGCTGTTTTGTAACCAGACTCTCTGTGTCATCTAGATAACTACAAGGACGCTGTTGTCTAGCAGAGCAGTTTGCTTTACATATGAAGACAGTATTACCTTTCTGAGATGCAAAGCAGGTAGATTAGTTGTGTTCAACTGAAGGATTACAATGTGATGAATATTATGGAGAGCATCTGTTTACAGTGTTTCTCAACATTTTATTAGTGTGTACCCCTTTTAAATCCCTGTACTCATCGAGTACCCCCTAGCTTAGTAAACATGATCACAAGTACCCCTTGACAAATATATATTTAATCGTATTACATGATAATTGGTTCTAAACAATGTGCAAGCATTTATTATTGCTTTTAATTAGCTAAAATACTAATTTGATGTTTAAATAAGAATTATAATTTTCTAAATCTCTAAATTTGTTATTCTTGGTTAAGTATATCAAGCCCGAGTACCCCCTGGACCCATCAGAAGTACCCCCTGGGGTACGCGTACCGCATGTTGAGAACCTAGGTGTTAGGACAACCTACACCATACATAGTCTGATGTCAGCAGAGCACTGGAGCTAGCAGAGGTGCTTCTTTAAGGGTATAGGGCGTTATAATGGCATTGTCTATTCTTGTTTATAAGAGATTAGAATGTTTTCTGCTATTCTCCTGAGGTGAGCTTCAACATGAGCACATTTGTAAGTTGTCCTCCTTTCTCATTTTAATGTCTTGTTGAAAGTCGAGCCAGTAAGTTGTCATCACTGTTAATCTATTTAGAAATGGGCATCTCAAGCAGACATACCAACTGGCCAATATGTATTTTGGCAAGCTGGTAGCACAATTAAATTTGGCAGCAGGAAACTGCTTATTGGCTTGATTTCATGATGCATTGAAGGGTATCTGCAAGGTTGAAGGGCCTACTGTAACTGTAACTGAGCAGATATATAGCAAGTCTATAAGGTTTGTAGAGGTTTGTCGTTACTGATGCCATGTAGAGGTTTTACCATCACAAAGCACCATAAATGTTGCGCTTTTAAGATACACTGTCTCCTATATAAAAAAAATAAAGTATTGTGACGTATATATGATCACTTCAGAAGCCTGTATACCATTTTTACAGTACTTCTGCATGTCCAAATTAGATTCTGAAAGCATAGCACAAATAAACTGGTCAGGATAAGGTCTGTGTACCGGGGGGGGGGGGGGTGGCTGAACACACTTCTGTGCACTTTACCAACAAAATAGATCACTCAATGTAACATTGATGTGAGCTGAAAAATGCACAGGACTGTGGAAGTGTGCTCAGGCCGTAGTGTTTAAAGCAATGCTCTGATCAGCTATTGTCCCCTTTACACTAATCCCTGTGTTCTTGAGAAAGGGAGGGTTTTTATTTTTGTTACCTTTGGCTGTATTCCTCATTTCCTATGCTGGTAATACCAGGAGGCATGTCAAGACTTCTACAGAAAGAATAAATGACCGTTCTGTAGAAAAAAGGGGAGCATGGTACCTCAGCTCAGAACAGAGACCCCGAATCCAGCAGTGTGCAGAATGATGGGAAAGTTTCTCAACAAAAATTCAAAAATAAAAAAACCTGTACAGGTTCTGTGCGCCCCCCCCCCAATCCAATACATATAAGCTGCGGTTGGATTTTAAGCTGAAATGACATGTACTGTATAACACAAGTCAAAACAACACATACGGAATTGCATTCTCTTTGAAAAACTTTTCTGACAGCTGTTTGATTTGGGAACAGGCTGTATATCGTTTTCAAGCAGGAGTTTAGTTGGTTTAGAGGTTAAGTGAAAGGGCTTTGTGTACAGGTGCGTTTATATTTCATGTCTGGTCTGCGTTTCTGAAGAACTTTGGACAGATCAGCAATGCAATGCATATTTCATGTTTTAAATTGGATTTTATAGGAAATATTACATTCATTTTTTTCCCATCATAGGTGACCTTATATCATAAACACTAAAACATGATGCAAAAAAACACTTTGTTTCTACCAACACCAGAGAAGATCATAGTCACACCAAAACCTAATATCTTGACAATCCTTACTACGTTCGATTTCTGATGGTAAAATCAGAACAAATATAACTTATCCTCCACCGGTATCCTGACGCTGGCAGCCATTCTTCTTCCAGTCTTCAGAGGCTCTCAATCCCTCTGGCGAGATCGACGGTTGTCATGACGACAGACGGCGATCTCACTATAGGTGCACAGCACCACCTGGAGGACGGAGGAAGAATTGCAGCACTGGATCCCAGGGGGTTGAGTAAGTGCAAGGTTGTCGCTAATCTCACTGCAGTATTTTTTCCTGCTGTTAGGGTCTAAAAATGTGTGGAAAAAAAATTGTACCACATCGCTTTTTAGCCCCTTAAATCAGGAAATTATCGTACCGTCAGGGAGGTTAACTATTCTGATAATGCTAAACTACTTTTTCTCCTGAATTCCTTTGGTGTTTTTAGAATTCATGGTCAGATTTCCTAACCGTAATATAAATGTATATAAATAAATCCACTAGACTGGTGTACAATTCAGTGCCATGTAGCCGTACAGACTTTACATTATTGCTTACGGTATTTAATGCTCTATTTCTTCCCTCTACTCTGTTTTGTTTGTGCTGTATTTATCTTAATTTGACTGAACCAATAACTGGTTTGTCAAGGAGACACAGTGGCACGACTTTAAAGGCTTTCAAGATGCATTAGCTGTGTTTAGATGTATACACAGAGGACAGCGCTCTGAATTACATGTCTTGGTGTCTAGGAGACAACCAGGAAAAAAAAGTAGACCTTCAAGGTGCTTCCACTTTTCAGGTTAAGGTCAGAGGCAGCTAATTGAAACCGCCATATGTTCTCTACTTCCAATAGACATATTTTCCATGCATGCAGGAAGGCGAGAATTGAAGTGAAAATTGAGTTGAATTTTTTTCAGCACACTCCGTATATATAAATCCCTAGTTCGCTCTGCTGCATTTTCCAGAAACACACTGTGGATATTGTGGCCCGTTACAATGCAGGTATGTGAACATGCCGCAGCGTGAATGCACCCTTACTCGCACATTTTAAATATGATGCAGCCGTTCCAGGGAAACTCGCTTTGCAAAAGTCAGTCATGTGCCTATAGATCTAAAAAATGCAGTATAGAGATACCAGCACAGAGGAAATTTCTTCCCCAGCCCAGAACCATCCTCGGCCCCACCTACTTCCTGCTACTCCTTCCTGTGCAGCACAGGGAGGAGAACACTCTGTGGGCAGGAAAATACTGACTGGTCTCCCTTCCCAGGGAGTTTAGACTGCCAATTCAATCTAGCCAATCTACATATGACATTTTACACGGGAAGTCAGTTTTGCAAACACAGCAAGCCAAGTGATACAAAAGAAAAGCAAAAATGGTTATAGGAGCCATCTGCTTCATAGTCAACTGAGCACATGTCTTACAATATTCAATTGCTACATAAGTATATACATGCTATATTCATAAGTATATACCTGCCTGAACCGTTCAGTTGCTTCCTCCGGCTTGGTGCCTTCTGCACATCTCCATAGAACAGGACAGGCTGCCAAGGATGTTCTACGAGCCACTCTGGCAATTCAGGAAGTGACATAACTTCCTGGATGAAAGGTGCTGTACTGCAAGGGTATGTTGAACAGTAGCTGCAACCCACATTTCTAATACCCGAGGGGTGAGTTCAGCGATGGTCATACAGGAGTTGAGGGACAGTGCACCACTGGTGATTAAAACTAAAAATGTGTTTGCCGTCTCTCATATGTACAGTATCTATAGAATGGAAATCCCTTCATGGGGAACCTCTGATCGTACTCTGGCCTATATCAAGATAAGGCAACTTTAGGATAATTTGTTTGCATACTATTTATGCACATCGGAAACTAAAGCTTTCTTTGCTTCAGCCCACCTCTGCCATGTTGTACATAAATAAATAACATGTTTTATTAGTGCAGTATGTTGTCTTGCCTTTTTAGAGAGAGCTGATAAATTGCTCTTAGGGCCAGTTTCCACTGAGCCAGCATGTGTCTTGCAGAATGCACACTGGCACTTGTAGTGATTTGTAGAGTTAAAAATACACAAAAAAAAGGCTGTCCTTAACCTATTTTGGTTCCTGGACGTAGAAACTACGTCCAGGAGCCATGCGCGTTACCGCGCACTCCCGCGGCCGATCGCGTGCACGCACGCTCCCGGCCCGCGGTTCGTTAGCAAGGCAATCAGTGTATCGGGCTATGGTGCCCGATCACTGATTCCTCTCCCCCGTTGAAAAAGCGACAGCTTCTCTCGGAAGCTTCGCATTTTCTGGCTGTAACGTACCCCATACATCGCTCTAAGCGTGTGTTACGCTTAGTGACGTCATGTAAACAAACTCACGGCCCCCATCTTGTGGCCAAAAAGTAAAACTACAACTAAAAGTAAAAAAAAATAAAATTCAAACACACATTTACATTATAAATCACATGTTTACATCCCACCCTCCCAAAACTACCCAAATAAAATGTTTCATATAAAAAAAAAAAATTACAATAAAAAAACATGTAAATATTTACCTAAGGGTCTAAACTTTTAAAATATCAATGTAAAGATGAAATACTTCTATATTTTTTTATTTTAAACTTGTAAATAGTGATAGATGCAAAACGGGAAAAAATGCACCTTTATTTCCAAATAAAATATTGTCGCCATACATTGTGATAGTGACATAATTTTAACGGTGTAATAACCAGGACATATGGGCAAATACAATACGTGAGTTTTAATAGTGGAGGCATGTATTATTTTAAAACTATTATTGCTAAAAACTGAGAAATAATGATTTTTTTCCGTTTTTTTTCTTATTCTTCCTGTTAAAATACATTTACAGTAAAGTGGTCTTTTAGCAAAATGTACCCTCCAAAGAAAGCCTAATTGGTGGCGGAAAAAACAAGATATAGATCAGTTCATTGTGCTAAGTAGTGATAAAGTTATAGGCTAATGAATGGGAGGTGAACATTTCTCAAGTGAAAACGACGGAACGCGAATGGGTTAATAAACATTTTTTTTTTCTTTTTCTTTTTTTTTTGTCTCATGAGACTGTCATTTAGATAGGCCACCTCAACGTTTTGTTTTTAGCGATTTTTAACTTTGTTTTATATATACCTGGGCGCCTCTTTACCCCTTTTTAGTACTAGGAGAGCTTACTGACGTCACTCTATGTAGGCCACTGCTCATGAACTGTATATCAAACAGCAGAACCATGCTTTACACATGTTTGCGAATTCTTTCACCCAATCAATATCCAAATGGATTTGTTTGGGAGGAGGGGGTGCAGAACACATTATGCAATTAACCATCAGATCAATGGGTTTAATTGATAACTGGATTGATTTTCCGATCACTACTGCACACTCCTGTTATTGATCTGGAGCTGATCAGGCCAGTTGGAAATTATCAATTCGCCCAGTCGATCTGATGGAAAATTGGATGGTATATACCAGCCATTAGCCAGATTGAGCTGTTACCTCGTATGGCTTGCAGCGCTAGTGAAATCATTCTTAGTGTGCAAATGTGATGCAGGAAGTGACAGTGTATCCGCACATTGTCAAGTGGATATAAAAATGCTTTATTCAGTCTGGCATAAAACGGGCATGAGTCCAACACCAACAAGCTGACCTGTTTCGGACGTGAGTAGTCCTTAAAGAGAACCTGAACTGAAAATAGTCAAAATAACCATACACAGGTCATACTTACCTCCTGTGTACTCTACTCCTCAATCTTTCTCCTCTCCTGCGTCCCATTTGTCCACTGTGATTATTGGAATTCTCCGTCCTCCATTTTAAAAATGGTCATTACCCCACAACAGCTTCCTGGTCAGCACACTGTTAAACTGCAATATCACCCACTTCAGCCATAGGGAAACATGGACATTACCTTGCACATTCAGTTGTAACGGACAGCTGCTGATATATAACTGATAGCAACTGGTATATTTCGGTTCTGACAAAATATTGTCAGAACTGGGAGGGATCACTGTAAGAGGAAAATGGTGAGCTTCTGAGAGGAACTGATGGTGAGGCTACGTAGCGTGGATCGGGGAGGTTGGCATTAGAGCTGCGCAGCCGCACTCGCCTCTATGCGGACTGCGCAGCCGCGGCCAGAGCAAGCGGCCATTTTAGGAGAGGCAAGAGAGCCCGACCCGGGCCGTGGGGTCGGCAGCCGGCCCGGGGGGCTAATGAGCGGGGGGACCCGGCGGATCGGCGCGGACGGCGGCAAGTGATTAACTTTTTTCCTCATTTTGCCTCGTAAGTCCTTTAAGGACGACATCTGAATCTTTATACCCATGCTATGATTAACTTCTTGCCGACCGATCCACGCCAATTGGCGTGAACGCAGTGGCAGCCCCAGGACCATTCCACGCCGATTGACATGATTGGCTTTGGGCAGTGATTGCAGGGGATTGTGCGCGCCGATGTGTGCGCATCGCCGCTAGAATGACGACGCTCCACTCCGCCTTTAGTCTCCCATCGGCGATTGCCGCTTGGAGACTGTTAGCGAAACCGCCGTCTATTAACATTGTACAGCGCTGCGGTCTAAGGCAGAGCTGTACAGGGGACAGCCGTGTCACTCGGCTGTCCCCTCCAGAAGCACAAAGGCGATCCGCTGTCATAGGCTGAAGCCTATAATTGGCTGGCGGAGGGAGAGAGGGGTGATTATAAAAATACAAAAAAAAACCATCCTGGCAGCGATCTTAGCCCACCAACAGAGATCTGTTGGTGGGCAGAAAAGAGGTCCGGGAATCACTTGTGTGCTGAGTTGTGTAGCCCTGCAGCGAGGCCTTAAAGCTGCAGTGGCCTATTTAGTAAAAAATGGCCTGGTCACTAGGGATTTAACACCACGGTTCTTAAGTGGTTAAGGACTATTTGCGTCCGAAACAGGTCAGCATGTTGATCTCATGCCTGTTTTATGCCTGATTGAATAAAGCATTTTTATATCCACTTGACATTGTGCGGCCTATACTGCCACATGTTGGATGGAGGTTTTGAGCAGAAAATCGCCTACTATTACAAATGTAATGCAGATTACATGGCGCTTGGAACAGGACCATTCTGATGCATTTCCTGCTTATTTTGACTAGCCTAAATCCAATCTGCATTAAAGCGGACCTGAATTTCCGCTCTGCTCTAAAAGATACGCAACATCATAATAACCTTTAAAAAGAACCTGAACTGAAAATGAAAAGTCAAAATAAACATGAACACATCATACTTGCCTCCCGTGTAGTCTACTTATCAATCTTTCTCCTCTCCCGTGTCCTGTTTGTCCACTGTGATCAATGGAATTCTCTGTCCTCCATTTTGAAAATGGTCATTACCCCATAAAAGCTTCCTGGTCAGCACACTGTTAAACTGTAATATCACCTACTTGAGCCATAGGGAAACATGGACATTACCTTGCACATTCAGTTGTAACTGACAGCTGCTGGTATATAACTGACAGCAACTGGTATATTTCAGTTCTGACAATATATTGCCAGAACTGGAAGGGATCACTGTAAGAAGAAAATGGTGAGCTTCTGAGTGGAACGGACGGCAAGGTAAGTATGTAATGTTCATTTGCAGGTACGTCCGGTGTTTATTTTAAATAATTTTACTCACTTCAGTTTCCATTTAAAGAAAAATATTTTTGTTTCAGCTGATATAAATCCAGTGTCTCTACTTCCTGCTTTCATGGAAGCAGACCTATTGTTAACATCCTGTGTTTACAAATTAGCTGCTCTGTTGTGCCAGAGGAGATTCCTGAGCGGACACTGCTGAGAGATCGAATTACAGTGGTGATTAGTCACAGATGGGGGAATTAGGCTAAAATCTATAAATACAAACTGGGTGCATTTCTCGGTTTTCCTTCTGCCCTGTGCAATAGTTCAGGTCCACTTAAAATGTGCATGCATTCTGGAATGTCTAGCTTCTCACGGACCATCTGTGATGGCTAAGGCTCACTTCACAAAAAAAAGAATCTACAAAAACACAAATAAAAAAACGGTACTTTACCATTAGATGGGCGCATCCACTAGGTGGCGATTAAAACTCCACCAGAATTAAATCTTTCCCTACTATCCATGGCGGCCTGGAAGGGGAATAGTAATTATCACCACCTAGTGGATGCGCCCGGCTAACGGAAAAGTACCAAAAAACAATACTGCTGTAGAACCGGGATTATGAGTGAAGCTTAGTTTGCAATAGAATTCCTAAATGCAGGTACACGTTAATAAGGCTATTGACTCCTAGTGCTTGCTGTGCTCTATTACCTTATAAGCCTGGAGGAACGCAGCGCTGGCTGTTTTCTGAACCTGACGTTTAGAATGCTGCACATTTCCATTGAAGCTTTGCATATATACATCTGGGGAATATATCGGCTAATTCCCTGCATGTTCTCTGTTATTTTGTCATAAGCCTGGCAAGCTACCGTTCCATTATCCAAACATGACGGACTCCTCTGTCCTATTACGCTCAAAGAATTGTGTGAATGAAGAACGCATGCAAGGAAAGTGATTGAAGAAAATTTCAGCAGAATCTCTCTGATATATACGGCTATAATTTCCCATCAGGCAAACTATACCTGGAGGTGGTGGGAAGGCAAGTGGGCTGATCGCATCTATCTGTGCTAAGCTTTGCCTGAAGATGAGAAAGCTGAATATAGCTCTAACACCCACTGTAGGCACAACTCGCTGGCTGCAACACATTCCTTTATTAGAAGTTTGCAACTAATTAGTAGCTTCATGAAAAAAAGCCTCGTCTCTAATTTATGGCATTCCACATCCATTTGGCAATGTTTAGGTTTCATACAATACCATCTGTTCTGCATTACTGTGTAAGCACTGAAGGACTGGATCTTACATTCTGTTTCAAATGATTCCAATTGGTCTTGCGCTTAGCAGTCTGTGCCCAATCATTAGAGGAACAGGTTGAAGCTGTGAGTGTTGAGTGAATGGGGCTCTAATAGGCTCATTCGGAAAAATGAACCAGTGGGCTGTAGCAGCTCAGCAGGAACTAGTACGCTAACATGACAAAACCATTTCTTTGTCAAAGAAATTCAGTGTGCTTTATGGTCTAGTAGTTTTCATTTGTTCTCTTTAATGATATTATAGATTTCAGCTAATGTTAAAGAAAAGAAAAATGTACAGCTTGCTGTAATGTAAACCTATAAAGCTTTAAATAATGTGACATTATCACATTATCTGTGTTTTGAGGTGACAGACATCGTCGCCCCTGTATGTTTTTTTTTTGTAGTTAGTTTCTGCTGGTTGTGTGTTTTTGTTTTGTTTTTAATTCTCTCCTTGCAATGATCATGCCATCTTGGTGATATCTGCACTATGCATGAAACGGGAGAATTAATTCTGCATTGTCACCCTACCTGTCAGGGTACATCAGTTTCTGATCATTGCTTTGCCTTAACCTGTTTAGTAAAGTTGTCTAGTATCTCCTAATATGAATTGACTAAAACTAACAATAGAGGGACCTTGTCGGAAATCTCTTTGGTCCTGATTCACCAACCAGCAGTAAGAGTGGCAATTTCACCGATAGTAATGTTAGAGGATCACTGCCCCATTAATTTAATAGTGCCACACATTACTATGGTAGTGCACATTACTATAGCAATGCACATGTTGTCCTGATAATAGGCAGTGCTCCCCCAGTGTTAGTATCGGTACAATCGCTGTGTGCTGCTTTTTTCTACTTTTTGGGGGGGGGGGGGGTAATTTAAAGTGGATCCGAGATGAAAAACTAACTATGACAAGTGACTTGTCTACATATTGTATCTAAAGTTTAGATAGTTTACGCAGCATATCTAGCTGCAAACGGCTTCGACAGTTTGTTTCTTTATTCCTTAAAAATTAATTTATTAAAAGGTATTATTTCTTACAAAACGTTGTTTTTTTTCTACCTATATACTTTATTTATTCCTGTGATACAATGACAGCGGCTATGTTTAGTTTGTCACATTACACACAGGCAAGCTGCAACTGTATCTCCAGCCCTCAGCTCACTCCCCTATCCTCCTCCTCTCTGCCTCTGAAATCTCTGGCTAGTAACAACCTCCTCCTCCTGCCTAGACTGAGCTCCCATAAGCCCTTGCTACATGGAGTGCCATGGTACTTTGAGCTGTGGGCGAGGCTTGTTTAGCTTTTAGGGAGTTAGCGTATTAAAACAAAAAAAAAAGTATTTGGCTTGAGGAATGCTCTATAAACTATATGTAAGGAACACAATTATGCAATGAGTAAAAGTTTTTTTCTCGGATCCACTTTAATGCAGACCCAAACTCTTGCACAGCACACAATGAAAATTTTTTTTTTATTCCACATATATAGTTGCTGAATAAATTCACTGCTGTGTGTTCTGTGTTTGGCCAAGCAGATTAAACTGTCCAATTGGACGTTATCAGCAGCTTAAGAATCAGAGCTGTGCCTCCGCTCTCTGCTCATAAGTAAACACTGAGCCTAAAGCCCCATACGCAAACTTAGTTAGTGGTGGCTGATTAACATTCAGACAACTGTACAGTAACCCCCGTCCACCACCCTGCAAGTGATCTGTAGGGTGGATCATCTTGGCAGGTGATGGCTGACTGCATTGTGCACGGCGCTCCCCCGCCCCCTGCATGTCATACACGCTCCACTCTCTTGTCCCTCCACCCCCCCCCCCTCCCCCATTTAGCAGCAGAAGGCTATGTCGCTTATACAGCTGACTTTGCATCATTACAGCATTGCGCCACTGTTACCCAAGGGTATCAGATCCCGAACCCCAATGGGTGAAATTAGTCAGGTGTGAACGCAACTTTAACACTTTTTGTGCTCAAAGGCATGTGAAACTGAGTTAATAATCTTTATTTTTATTTTATTTTATTTTTTTATAGGATTTCTAGAAATTGTAATTAACAAAAGTCCCCACCTGTTTATGCTGTGACTAATGTTAGAGCAGAGAGGAAGTTCTGAGTTTAGTTCTATTTTACAAGTACTTTGTATTTCCTCTACATCGGGAAGAGGCACAATGTTCTAATGGATTTTTTACACTTTTAGAAATCAGAGTTGAGCAGTACGGGTAGGGTCCCAAGCGCTACCACTGATTGGGACCACCACAGGGGCAGAGTAGATAACCCCCTCACCACCAGGGAAACTACTCAAATCAATCACAAGGAGATGCAGATGCTCATTCCCAAGCAGCAAATGGCTATTGGAATTGTCTGCAGGGTAAAACCAGTCAGCTGATTTAAAGGTACAGCAATGAGTGGTTGAGAGGAGTTGGGCCTTGCTGTACAAACACTGCATTCTCGGCAGAGGTGGTCGATATCCGATGCCTCGGCCAAGTTTCATATTTTGTGTGTGTGTGTACAGAGCTTAAAGTGGGATGAAACTCCATATTAGCTGAAAAAATGCTAATAAATAACCCAATAAGACACTAATAAATAACCCAATAAGACACTATTTATTAGCTTGCCTATCCTGTCATTTTAGTGTTCACTGTCAGATTTAAGAGAAATGTGATCTAAAAAAGAAAAGAACATTCTGCACCCCTCTCCCCAACAATGAAGTGAATTGGGCGCGTCTGCCCGCCTGGTTATTTGGGTGCCACCATAGACCACAATATTAATTGCAGCTATTGCAATGCCCACTGTATAATAAGAGGGTCGCACATAGCCCAACTCCCGACGAAGCAGCTCATAGTGCAGAAAGCAGCAGAAGGACCTATAGGGGTGTGGATGGCTATGATGTAGGTTGCCCCCACATTGGCAGTGATAGTGTTAGCCAGGGGTTTAGTGTTGGGCATAGGTAGAGGTAGGTTAGTGTAAGGCAGCCTTTCTCAAAAATTTTACTCTGGAGGAACCCTGGTAAAAAATTTGGATCTCAAGAAACCCCTGCAAACAAATTTTTGATCCTGAGAAACCCCTGCATTTATTTTGCGATACGCATGGTCTTTAATAGGGGGTAGTGAAATAAATAGCCTCACCTACTTTTACAAAGCCACTCATTATACTGTCTCCTTACCCTAGTGGTTTATATTAATGTGATAATTATTATTCTGACCCCCAATTTAGTGCTTATTTTTACAGTACCCTCTACTATATATAATGTGCTCGATCATACTTGTCCCACGATGGGGGAAAATGGCAAGGAACCCCTGCAGAGTACTCAAGGAACCCTGGGGGTTGAGAAAGCCTGGTGTAAGGAGTAGGTAGGGGTTAGTGTGAGATATAGGTTAGTTAAAGCTATAGAATATCGGTAATATAACAAATATTCTACAATCAACAATATCCATTGCCTGATAGCAGGATATTGTTAATTCACTCAGCACCCAAATTTCCAGACACGGTTTTTCAGTGTACGCACCCTCAAACCCAGTCTTCTCCTTCACCAGTTCTGCAGCAAATAACAATTCATAGTGCATGCAGGTGTCTCAAGGTATTTTAAAGGGACTCCGAGCAGTGCCTGTGGGTATGCCTTTAAGCATACCCACAACTAATTAATTATATCCTCACACCTACCGGCATGATGTTTGTAATTATATCCCCCTGGGTTCCTTGTATTTCATTGCATTGCACTGAATGGAGCTGCCGACACTGGGGAAAGGGTCGTCCTGCATAATACAATGCTGAATAAGGAATCCAAGATGGCGGACGAAAATGACGAACACTAAAAGGCTTAGGGTGACTGTTTAAATATCATTGGAAAGAGGAGAAAGAGAGCTTCAAAATGGTATGCATCTTTCCATAGTTCCTGCACTGCTCAGAGTCCCTTTAAATATCTGCATTGGTTTAATAAGTGAAATAGCCGGTTTACTTTTACTACAGAGATATTTATAGTTTGATAGCCATGCATTGGGACAGTTTGATATTTGTTTACTGAGCTGCCTGCTCTGCTCACAGGTTTTTGAATTATATTACATTGTTATTCTGTGTAAGATCAACTTGTACTGTAGCTGTAAATCCCAGTCTTTTATTCAGCCTTACCGATCCATGGTGCTGTGGAAGTTTGGCTGTATGCAACTAGAACATTGTGATAGTGCCAAGTAGATGTCCCCTGTTGTTAATGATTAATGCTTCTAAGAGGGAGTTGACCTCATTTCTACATTCTTTAGTTGAACTGCTGGGTTATTCAGTATTCACATCAGGAAAATGATACTCTAGTACGGAATCCTGATATTAATATTGAGGCTTTCTGTTCCCACAAGAAATCTCACACCTCTACACTGTGTGTTTAATACTCTAGGGCTAAGCCATCATCTGCAGAACACGCCTGAGGTGCACATAGTGGTCATTTTCTTTAGCCTGCTCAGCACATTTTTGACTGAATGGTTTTTGGCTTGTAGCACCTAACCAAGGTATAAAAAGAGTTGTATGGAGAATTCTGTATAACTCATTGGTCTGTTTCCTTAACCTCAAGCCATTAACACAGCACAGTTAAAATCTTATATTAAGAAGTTTTGGTTTAACAAGGAACTCTGTAAAGTAGCAGGGCTTCACCGTTGTGTGCTGTAGTATGATTTATGATCGACCTTGCTGTTTTGCGTCAGATATTTCATACTACTAATGGAGTGGAAGGTTTACTTTGTGTCTGTTTTTTTTTTTTTTTCTCTTGTTCGTTACCAACCTAGCCTTTTCTTGGGTTGGTATTACATCACATTGGTGTCCTGGTTAGGATAACCCACTGCCCTGCCCACATTCAAAACATACAGTATTAAAGTGAACCCAAGGTGAAAATTAACTGATGAGATAAACCTTTGTCTATCCTCCTACTCCTAAAAATGACTTTTTTTTTAAGTATCCCAGGATTTTCTTTTAGGTTTAAACATTTAAATCGTAATTTAAATGTTTTATGGTCTTTGTCCAGCCTAATAAGTGTCCCAGAGTTAGAAAAAGTCAATAGTTCATGTATTTTATCTTACCCTGCCCTCAGAAGCTGTATTCTGCTGGAAAAGTTTTATGGCTGTAATATGCTTATCAGCGATGTTTACTATATTCCCCACAAGCTACTGACAAGACTGAAGCTGTCACTTCCATTCCGAGAACTTAACTCTTTCAGGCAGCAAAATAAAACATGCTGGTTATTAATGTTTTGTACTGTACATACAAGTTTATCTCATGTCCCATATCGCCTTTGGTACACTTTATGCAAACAGCCCTTGATAAATCGACTAGGACTAAGTCGATGATACAGTTTTAATCCTAAACCCTTCCTGCCTGCTTCTGCCTTCACAATCGTCACTTGAATTTTTCACCTGAATGTAAATCTTTGACGATACCGTAATGCTGCCCACACGTTTTAGTTGTGATCATTCAATGGCACCTTAGAATCAGTGAAATTTTATTATGCAAAATCAATTTGACAAGTTAAGAATTATTTGTGTCCGCTTTCAATCACATGCAATTAATTTAGCTTACGGGAAAGCGGGAAAATGTTAATTACATTGAAGTAAATTAGTTTAAATATCATTCATGCAATTGTATTATATTGTTTTAAAAATCATTTAAAAAAATTAGTTTAAGAAGAGTGTTTTAAAACCTATACATGTGAGACAGCATAAGGGTTTGTACAGACTGTCAGACATAGTGGTGTAGGGATCATTGTAGCAGCTACTATGGGGCCTATAGCCACAGGGGGCTGGTGTGCATGGCCAGTGACGATACAGGAATTCCCAGCTGGCCGCTTCAGGCCCCTGAGGCACAGAATGGTGGTAACCGAGCATAAGAGAAGTGACTCGCCTCTCCAGGCTCTACTGGCAATCTACAGTCTCCAGGCCTCCCCGTCTACATCACTACAGCACCCTCTCTCATCAGGTTATGTGGTAAGAGGGCAGACTGGGATGCTTGGAGAGGGAAGTCACTTCTCTTTTACACCTCTTCCTCTACTCTTTGGGGGTTCTTTTGCCTATCTATACTGGGGGTGCATTTTCTGGCTACATATACTGGGACGGTCCTTCTCCCTACCTATGCTTGGAGGGGCTTTTTCTGGGTACTTATTTTGGAAGTCCTTTAGCTACCAATGCTGAGGGGCATTACTCACACTGCATATAATCGGGGGGGGGGGGGGGCGGGGAGTGTCTGCTCCTGGGGCCATGTGGTTACCTTAAGGCTAGGTCCACACTAGATCCGTGACAGATCAGATCAGTTTGAAACTGACCCGGTTTTTTTGTTTTGTTTGTTTTTTCCCCCTCTGCTTTTACTTTTTGTGCTATTTTGGTGCATATGTTTCCAGTCCATGGAAACATGTCCCACATCCCCGCCGACCGCTGTCACCCTCCAGCATCCATTTCTGTGTCAAAATGTGCCTGTGTAGAGGGAAATCTGTTTTCTTATTGCCTGCCACTACCCCTGCGTGTATCAGGGTCCAGGTCCCTTGCGTGAAAATGCAGCAGATCCGGACCTTCCGTTCAGGTTTTGAAAACTGGTCCATGCAAACGCAGACTGATCCGTTTTTTTTTCTTGGGTGAGGACGGCTGCTATTTTTAACATTGCTATCTGCGGCTCGGTTTTTAATCAGGGCTGAAAAATGGAGCCACGGATACGTTTCCGGATCTAATGTGAACCAGCTCTTACTGAGGGGGCTACTTCTGCCTACCAATATGGGGGGAAAGGGGGTTCTTCTGGTTACCATTACTGGTAGGCTAATCAGTACTGGGGGGCACTACATACATTTCTAATTATTATTGGGGGGGGAGGGGCAGCATCAAAACCTTGCTATGGGGCCCCATGATTTTTTGCTATGCTATACCCCTGGTTAAACGCTTAGTTTTCTGGTGGTTATTGGTAGCTTAAAATCCACCAACTACTCTCCATGCATTCTAATGGAATCATTCAAGAATGAAGTTGGATTTGCAATTGTGAAAGGGTGCAGTGTGCACCCTCACCAATAGATGGCACCCAAGGTACATGTGCATTAGGCTGTATGACTATACAATAGTGCAAAGTGGTAAGACAGGCACGGGGTAGATGCCTGACCAACCAGAAACTGGCTTGCGTATACTGGGCTTTAGTGTTGGTTTGTCCATTTTTGTCTGATAATCAGTTACTGTTCTCTGTGCATTTATAAGTAACATATAAATACATGCGCATCTATGCAGAGATGACCTTTCATGTGTCTCACTCAGGAAGAATGAGTTCCTGCAGTCTGTGGTCTGAGCTTTATTCAGTAACATGGCACAAACAGCAGTAAAGGACTGCAACCCATGAAAAAGAGATTTTTCTTTGAACTGACATCTAGTGATGAAATCTTCTAGCTGCATCAACTCATGTTATTGAAGTCTTCTTCTATTCATGAAACTCATGGCTTAAAGCAAAACAGCCCACCTAACCTCTACTCTATATTCTTCTTTAACCACTTCCGTGGTTTGCTTCAGTATATCTACGTCGGGCAGGACTTCAGTTCCTGCCCAGCCAAAGAGATCATTGTCAATGGCTGCCGCTCACTCCTGCCACCCGTTAGAGGGGAGATGAATGAATGGGAGCGCAGTTCCCCTTTCATTAATCTGAGTCCCCGTGGGTATGATCACCGGCATCAATGAGACGCCTGCGTCATTGTATCTTGTGGAGTAACACGTCCATGCGTTACTTTCAGTTTAGCGTACTTATAGTACGCTAATAGGAAATAATGTGCGAGGACATCTTGTGGCCAAATAATAAAAAAATGCATGTCTGTGTAAATTTACTAATAAAAAGACCCATACTTAAAATGAACTCTTTCCCTCTCACACTCTCCCATAGTTTTTCGTAAATAAATAAGCATATAATAAAGACAAAAAAAAAAATAGTTACGTTAGGGACTGAACTTTTTTAATATGTACGTCAAAAGGGTATATTATTATTATTATTATTATTATTATTATTATTATTTAGTATTTTTATATAGCGCCGACATCTTCTGCAGCGCTGTACAGAGTATATCGTCTTGTCACTAACTGTCCATCAGAGGGGCTCACAATCTAATACCTACCATAGTCATATGTCTAGCATAGTGTATGTATTGTAGTCTAGGGCCAATTTTTTGGGGAAGCCAATTGACCTATCTGTATGTTTTTGAGGATGTGGGCGGAAACCGGAGTACCTGGAGGAAACCCACGCAGACATGGGGAGAACATACAAACTCCTTGCAGATGTTGACCTGGCTGGGATTTGAACCGGAGACGTAAAATTGAAAAAATGCAACTTTATTCCCAAATAAAATACTATAATACATTGTACTAAGGAAATAGTTTAAACATTTTAATAACAGGGAAAGTGGTCAAATAAAATGTGTGGGTTTTAATTATGGTAGCATGTATTATTTTAAAAATATAATGGCCAAATAATTAAATTTTTCATTTTTCTTTTTCTTATTTTTCCCGTTAAAATGCATTTAGCATAAAATTCTTAGCATAATGTGTATATATAGTGGTGTGAAAAACTATTTGCCCCCTTCCTGATTTCTTATTCTTTTGCATGTTTGTCACACTTAAATGTTTCTGCTCATCAAAAAACGTTAACTATTAGTCAAAGATAACATAATTGAACACAAAATGCAGTTTTGAATGCTTGTTTTTATTATTTAGTGAGGAAAAAAACTCCAAATCTACATGGCCCTGTGTGAAGAAGTGATTACCCCCCTTGTTAAAAAATAACTTAACTGTGGTTTATCACACCTGAGTTCAATTTCTGTAGTCACCCCCAGGCCTGATTACTGCCACACCTGTTTCAATCTAGAAATCTCTTAACCACTGCTGATTGCGGCTCGCAGACTAAATGTAAACGTAGGAGACACATGTCTCCTTTGTTTACATTGTACGGCGCTGCAGCGCCGTAAGGCAGATCTGCGATCCCCGGCCAATCAGCGGCCAGGGATCGCCGCCATGTGACGGGGACAGCCTGTCACTGGCTGCACAGGATGGATAGCGTCCTGTGCAGCCCCGATCACCGGGGGGGGGGGGGGGGCAGGTAGGAGAGGGAGGGGGAATTTCGGCTTTGAGGTTCCCCCCCTCCCCGCAACACCCAGGCAAGCAGAAGAGATCAGACCCCCCCCCCTGCACATCATCCCCATAGGGGGGAAAAAAGGGGGGCAATCTGATCTCTCTGCCTGCTACCTGATCTGTGCTGGGGGCTGCAGAGCCCACCCAGCACAGATCACTAAAAACAGCGCTGGTCCTTAAGGGGGGGGGGTAAAGGGTGGGTCATCAAGTGGTTAAATAGGAGCTATCTGACACAGAGAAGTAGACCAAAAGCACCTCAAAAGCTAGACATCATGCCAAGATCCAAAGAAATTCAGGAACAAATGAGAACAAAAGTACAGTAATTGAGATCTATCAGTCTGGTAAAGGTTATAAAGGCATTTCTAAAGCTTTGGGACTCCAGCGAACCACAGTGAGAGCCATTATCCACAAATGGCAAAAACTTGGAACAGTGATGAACCTTCCCAGGAGTGCCGGCCGACCAAAATTACCCCAAGAGCGCAGAGAAAAATCCTCCGAGAGGCCACAAAAGACCCCAGGACAACATCTAAAGAACTGCAGGCCTCACTTGCCTCAATTAAGGTCAGTGTTCACGACTCCACCATAACAAGGAGACTGGGCAAAAACGGCCTACATGGCAGATATCCAAGGCGCAAACCACTTATAAGCAAAAAGAACATTAAAGAGAAACCGAAGTGGGTTTGAAGAATATTATCTGCATACAGAGGCTGGATCTGCCTATACAGCCCAGCCTCTGTCGCTATCCCAAACCCCCCTAAGGTCCCCCTGCACTCTGCAATCCCTCATAAATCACAGCCACGCTGCTGACAAACAGCTTGTCAGAGCTGGCTGTGTTTTATCTCTATAGTGTCAGTCTGCTGCTCCCCCTGCCTCCTGCAGAACTCCAGTACCCGCCTGCATCCCTTCCCTCCCTGCTGATTGGAGGGAAGGGATGGGGGCAGGGACCGGAGCTATGCAGGAGGCGGGGGAGCAGCTGAGACTGACACTACAGATGTAAACACAGCCTCACAGCACGGCTGTGATTTATGAGGGATTGCAGAGTGCAGGGGGACCTTAGGGGGGTTTGGGATAGCAACAGAGGCTGGGCTGTATAGGCAGATCCAGCCTTTGTATGCAGATAACATTCTTTAAACACACCTCGGGTTCTCTTTAACCACTTGCCGACCGCACGCTTATACCGTGCGTCGGCAAAGTGGCAGCTGCAGGATCAGCGACGCAGTAGCTGCAGGCTGATTAATCAGGAAGCAGCCGCTCGCGCGAGCGGCTGCTTCCTGTCAAATCACGGCGGGGGGCTCCGTGAATAGCCTGCGGGCCGCCGATGGCGGCTCGCAGGCTAAATGTAAACACAATCGGAAATAATCCGCTTTGTTTACATTTGTACGGTGCTGCTGCGCAGCAGCGCCGTAAGGCAGATCGGCGATCCCCGGGCAATCAGCGGCCGGGGATCGCCGCCATGTGACAGGGGACGTCCTGTCACTGGCTGCACAGGACGGATAGCGTCCTGTGCAGCCTCGATCACCGGGGGGGAGCAGGTAGGAGAGGGAGGGGGGAATTTCGCCGCGGAGGGTGGCTTTGAGATGCCCCCCCCCCGCCAGCCACACGCAGGCAGAAGAGATCAGACCCCCCCTGCACATCATCCCCATAGGGGGGGAAAAAGGGGGGCAATCTGATCTCTCTGCCTGCACCCTGATCTGTGCTGGGGGCTGTAGAGCCCACCCAGCACAGATCACTAAAAACAGCGCTGGTCCTTAAGGGGGGGTAAAGGGTGGGTCATCAAGTGGTTAAGGCTCGTCTCAATTTTGCTAAAAAAAAAAACATCTCAATGATTGACAAGACTTTTGGGGAAATACCTTGTGGACCGACGAGACAAAAGTTGAACTTTTTGGAAGGTGCGTGTCCCGTTACATCTGGCATAGACGTAACACAGCATTTCAGCAAAAGAACATCATAGCAACAGTAAAATATGGTGGTGGTAGTGTGATGGTCTGGAGTTGTTTTGCTGCTTCAGGACCTGGAAGGCTTGCTGTGATAGATGGAACCATGAATTCTACTGTCTACCAAAAAATCCTGAAGGAGAATGTCCGGCCATCTGTTCGTCAACTCAAGCTGAAGCAATCTTGGGTGCTGCAGCAGGACAATGACCCAAAACACACCAGCAAATCCACCTCTGAATGGCTGAAGAAAAACAAAATCAAGACTTTGGAGTGGCCTAGTCAAAGTCCTGACCTGAATCCTATTGAGATGTTGTGGCATGACCTTAAAAAGGCGGTTCATGCTAGAAAACCCTCAAATAAAGCTGAATTACAACAATTCTGCAAAGATGAGTGGGCCAAAATTCCTCCAGAGCGCTGTAAAAGACTCGTTGCAAGTTATCACAAACGCTTGATTGCAGTTATTGCTGCTAAGGGTGGCCCAACCAGTTATTAGGTTCAGGGGCAATTTCTTTTTCAGACAGGGCCATGTAGGTTTGAGGTTTTTTTTTCTCACTAAATAATAAAAACCATCATTTAAAACTGCATTTTGTGTTCAATTATGTTATCTTTGACTAATAGTTAACGTTTTTTGATGAGCAGGAACATTTAAGTGTGACAAACATGCAAAAGAATAAGAAATTTGGGCAGGGGGCAAATAGTTTTTCACACCACTGTAATTAGTTATTTGGGTTGAAAGACATACGTCCATCAAGTTCAACCAGAAAACAAAGTACAAAACCAGCCTGCTCCTTCACATATCCCTGTTTATTCAGAGGAAGGCGAAAAACGTTTACAAGACATGGTCCAATTAGCCCCAATAGGGAAAAAAATCCTTCCCAACTCTCAATGGCAATCGGATAACATTCCTGGATCAAAACCACTGGGCATTACCTAGTAATTATAGCCATGGATGTCTTTCACCACCCAAAGAAAGCCTAATTGGTGGTGACTGAGAAGGTCCTTGATGATCACCACACTAAGGGGGAGAATGTCTTCGGCCTAGGGAAGGATGAGACCAGGAGCCCTTATGGTGTAGTATCGTTAGAACAAGTGGGTTATATAATTATGTGGGTAATGAATACTTACAAAGGTGGGTTGCCCTGATGCAACCAATGACAATCGCATGCGGAAAAAATCCTGTTTCCGCTCGGTGTTCTGGAACACTCTGGGACCAGACGGTCGCTCTCCTCCTATGGTCCTATATACTGGTGGAAGGTCTCCCCAGTAATATAGTGGCACCTCAAAGAGGTATGGGATACGGAGGCAAATCGGTGGAGGCGCCCTTAAAACGTATCAAAACCAATATAGAGTATTCTAATAAAAATATAAAAAATAAGAGGTATCTTACCTCATCAGAAGACTCACATAGGTGGAAAAGGGAGTCTTTATTAAAATTAAAGGGTTAAGCTGTAGGCAACAGTAGTTCTGAGCCTGCGCAGTACAGCCCTGAGGACGTCCGATGTCAACGCGCCGCCGTGAGGCGCATTTTGGAGCGCAGAAGAAGCTCGACCTGGCCGCCAGCCTGGCCAGGTCGGGCGCGCCACTGGAGACCACCTGGAGCCTGCGGAGCGGCGCCGAGGGCACCTCCTGCCTGCCACGGGCTGGAGGAAGCCCCAGGTAAGTGGATGCGGATTTTTATTTATTTTTTTTAATCGACCCTGAACCTTCCCTTTAAAGGGACCTTGAGCAGAGGCATAAAATTAAAATTTGGACATACGTGGGCTTTCCTCCAACCCCCCACCATCCTTCAAGCTGGAAGGAGGAAGTGCTGCATAGCGAGGCTTGCAACGCATCCATTAGGACGCCTGCACCTCATTGAAACGCTGGGCGGAGAGTGGCATTATGGGTATTTAACCCCGCCGCATCTAGCCGCTCAGGTGCGGCAATTAAAGTAGTGTCTGAACAATAACACCAGAAACAAGCATGCAGCTAAACTTGTCAGAAAATGTCAAACACCTGATCTGCTGCATGCTTGTTCAGGGTATATGGCTACAAGTATTAGCAGAGGAACTGCAAGATAGCCAGGCAACTGGTACTGCTTAATAGAAAATTAATATGACGGCCTTCATTTCCCTCTCACTTTAGTTGTCCTTTAAGTTTTTGCTTTATACTATCTAGTTTGTTTAAAAAAAAATCCTGATTTCTTTGATTGTGTTCTCAAACCTTAAATCAACAGTAACATCGTCATAGTGATTTGACTTGTGCTAGCCACACATAAAGCAGATGTGGTAAGTTATTTACCACCTTGCTATAGTTCCCCACTCAATATTAGTACAGGTGTCTTATTTAATATCCACGTTCCTGCCACAATCTGCTCATTAGGCAAGCATTCTAATGGCCCATACTCACGGGCAACTTTTTTGGCCTGTCGCCAGCACACGTGAGCGTGTGCGCGACAGGCCGGTGACAGCTCGTCGCCAGGTCCTGCCGCATACACACGGCGGAGGGACCTGGCAACTGATGCGGCGGAAGCTGTCGCTGTTGCTCCTCCCCCCGCCGGAAGCCCAATGTATTCCTTTCTTGTTGCTGTCGCTAGTCCGCGTACTCACGCGGACTAGCGACAGTGGCGGCGGAGTTGCGGCGGCTCAGCGGTTCAATCACCTGCCGACATCAGCGATGAGCGACAGTTCGGGGTGCGCGCCCGTGCAACGCCGCATACTCAGGGGCGACCTGTCGCTGCAACACGAGCGCGCCGCGTGTTGCGGCGACAATTGTAGCCCGTGAGTATGGGCCATAACAAGCAACTTTCCACTGATCCAGGGGGAGAATAACATTTAGCAAATCAAAGCCTTTAGCTGCTGATTAATTTACATGTTAGGATATTTCTTGTTCATCACTAGAAAGCCGCTTTACTTAACTATATAATAACCACTTGTTAGATGTCAATTTTCTGGCCGATAGAATAAATTACTGTTGGAATGCTGTATGGTAGAATGGTTTGTCCAATCCTCTTTCATCTGCATGTTTAAAAAAAAAATGAATAGTTTATATGCAGTAGTATGCGGTTTTATCTGTGTGCCTATATAGATGATAAATATTTTTAGACTGATACTAATGTAAGAGATGAAATTTGAGGGGAGTGAAGGACATTAACCTGTCTTTTCATATATGCAGTCATTGTGGTTATGGGTCCCTGCAAATTAACTGGAACTTTTTATTTACAATTAGCAATTTTTTGAAGCTTTTTTTAATTTTTGTGTACAGAACTGAACATTAGAAGCAAAAGCTATATATTTTTTTAATCTGTAATTTATATTGTACATATTTATGCATCAGAAGTGTATTATCAGGTCTAATCAATTGAATATATTTTAGACAGCAAGAGAAAACTATTACAAGCCTGTTAAAAAACGAAAAAAAAACCGATGAATTCTTACTTCTGAAAGAACTCCGACATGCCATTTCATTTCTTTTGCAGTCAACATGATTGGTGTTTCAACTAGCATTCACATTTTGTAGCTTAGAGCAAAGCTTTTTGTATGCCTTATATGTCAAGGCCTGCTTTGAAAGAACTCAACAAGGCTACGGCTAGAAAAAAAATCTGTACAGACAATGATCTGGCCGAACCATTGCTATCATTATACGTGGCTAATTAAGGATTTCACAAAAGGAAAAAAATCTTCTGAAACTTTTATATTGGGTCAAGCTAAATTTGCTTGTGGATTGTTCAAAAAGAACTTTGCCTGACAATCCGGTTTATGCAATTCTCTCTTTGAATATATAGAGGTAGTGGCTCTTATAAAATACATTACACAAGACACGCCTCTGAGCCCCGTCATATTTCTATATGTGATTTTGGCCACGCCTACCATATTTCTAGTCCATGTCAATAGTCCTATCAATTGTAGTAGCAAAGCACTCATCAAAAGGATAAGGATGGATGTGCCATGGTGAATCCAGCTGCACTCCAGATCACTTAGTAGTAGTAGTAGGAAAGATGACCGGCACCATCCATATATTCATGCTCTTTTATTTGTATATATCATGCATTGCAGCAGTAAGGCAATGTTTCAGGGTAACTACCCCTTTGTCAAGCTGTGCTGTCAGCATTGACAGCACAGCTTGACAAAGGGGTGGTTACCCTGAAACGTTGCCTTACTGCTGCAATGTATGATGTATAAAAATAAGAGCATGAATATATGGATGGTGCCGGTCATCTTTCCTACTAGTCCCCGCCAATAGGTAATCGGACATTTCCAATTCAGTTCATTATTTTTCTTTCTTGCCTGCTTTCATTCACACTATTAAGGCTTCTAGAATCATTAAAGAGCAACTGTCAGGCTGCAAAAGCTAATTTAAACCTCTATTCTCCTGTGTTAAACAGTTTAGAAGGAAGCCAAAAAGGCAATACTGAAGTTAAAAATCTCTCTTACTTTGATGTGTGCTGAACAGCAAGGCTGTTATTCCCAAGCTCATAAGGAGGCCGGCAGGATGCACAACAGATACTGCAAAGCATTCTGGGGCTGCTTCTTCTCCCCAGTGCACTACCTTGGGTCCTCCCCTTCATTTCCCTATCACGCCCTAAGGCTGCTTTCACAGTGAGAAGTTACAGGCTCATGTTACAGCAGCTTGTAACAGCAGCCTAAACTCACAGCACTGAAAAATCACAGGGCACATGTTCCGTTAGAGTATACTGCATGAGTCAGCTATTGTTCCTAGCCACATGGCTAATTGATATTCACTGCACAGTAGTGTTGTCCAGATCATGAACCATTAGGATATTTTTTGTGAGTCGAATCAGGAAGCAGGGAGGATATGACATCACAATTGGCTTCATAGGAGACAGACAAACATGAAACCTGCCATGAGCTGTCAGGGGCATCATTCTCTGCAAATACTATATAAAAATTCTGTAAAATCCAAACGTGGACAGTGAAATGCATATGTAATGTAAGTACAGCCAATATTTAGCTACTGATATATGTGTTTATTTTCTCTGAGACCCTATACCTAACAGCTCCTCTTTAACATTTCATTATTGTCATTAAAATCCTCTAATTGCTGTTTTATCAGCCAAATGGAATTACATGGGGTTTTTTAACATTCATAGGAAACTGACAACTGGATACTAGCAGACTATCCAATTTCAATATTGAAAGCTTCTTCCTATATACATTAGGTCACTTTTCAATCCACCAGCATCATCAGGATAATGTATTTAAACCTATCTAACAGCAGGTCATATTTAGTTTACACTGTTTGCTAGTTGGTGTTTCCAATAACTACAATTTGTTTATGTATGTATGTATGTATGTATGTATGTATGTATGTGTGTATGTATGTATGTATATGTATATATATGTGTGTGTGTGTGTATATATGTATATATGTATATGTAAGTAGCCGCAGTGTTTAAGAAATGAACATCCGTTCCCATTTTTTTTTTAGTGATGCAGGGTTGGTTAGGGTTTTGTGGTTACTTGTATTACCAGTTAGTATGGATGCTTGCCCATGGCAGTTTTAGCCACTACATATAAATAAGGAAGATCTCAAATTTGCAAACAGTCCTATTCACTGTAATTATGTTTTTAACTCCACCAAAGGCTTTATAAAGTGCTGCAAACATTTTACCAAATGATCATCATTTTATTTTGCTGCCTGAAAGAGTTACATTTTAGGCATGGAAGTGTCGGTTTCTGTCTTATCGTTACCTTGGGAATATTGTAAACATCACTGATATTACAGCCATAAAAGTTTTCCTGGAAGAATACAATTGCTGAGAGCAGAAGGAGTTAGGAAAAGGTCAATAGTTCATGTATTTTGATTTAGGAATACTTAATAGGCTGCCACTGAGCAGAGGCAACAAGACATTCATTCTACTTTGAAAATGTTTAAATATAAAATAAAACAATGGGCTATCTAAAAAAGTTTATTTCTAGGAGTAAGAGGATAGATGCAACTGATTCTCATCAGTTTATTTTCACCTCTGGTTGACTTTGAGGACTGTATTGGCCGGGAATTAAGTGTCTGTGCAGGAACCCTCCAATGTTGCCTAAAGATCCATAGAGTACATTGCTCTCCTCCTCATGCCCCCAACTCCTGCCTCTCTCACATCCCTTCACCTGAAGTGCATCCATTTTGTGGCCCAAACTATTGCTCGAGAGATCAAGTCCCAATCCCTGCAGCTCCTCTTACTTATGTGTATAGGAGGCTTAAGCTGCACTGATCTCTTGGGGCTCGTTTCCACTATAGCGAATCTGCATGCGGTGTCCGCATGCGGATTCACATAGGCAATGCAAGTGGAAGGGGCTGTTTCCACTTGTGCGGCTGCGGGAGCGTTTTTTTGTGCGGCAGGAATCTGCATGGCAGAGCCGTCCGATTTCGCGTGCGAGAGGAATGCATGCGAATCGCCGCTAATGCTTTTAATAGGGAAACCGCCTGCGGGTTGAGCATGCGGTTTTTGCCGCGAAGTCGCATGCGATTTCGCATAGGTATAATGTTAATTTACACAGGCAGTGACATACATAAATTCGCACATAACCTTACCCATGAGGAATCGCATGCGAAATCGGGGCAAAACCGCATGCGGAATCGCACCCGCATGCGATTTCGTCCGCGGTGGAATGCAGGCGATTCCGCACCGCAACAGTGGAAACGAGCCCTTGAGGTTGCAGAAAGATTAAGCTTGAATCTGAGTGCAGAACATAAGGCTTGGTTTGTAGCAAGGAAAGTCTGTGTGCCAGTTACACTGGTAGAAAGCTGTACAGACTGAAAACGCTGTATGTCTTACAAATTTTAAGTTATTATGCTGGATGGTTGTTTCCATTACTAGCAGATTGTGACCAAGAGGAAATAAGATTTTAACCCAAATGGCATTACTTGGGGTGAAGGGAAATACCCTAAACTTATACATCAAATGGAGAGCAGGAAGAGCTGCAAATTAGAGCCTTTATGGGCGTGCGTACGTAAAATACAGTAATGTAAAGTTATTGCTTACATAATTTATAAGCATAATAGTAAGTTTTATTGTAAACACAAAAATGATCAGAACAGTACTGTATAGCATTAAAGTTTCAAATTCACACTTCTAGAAGTGCCCATGTACAGCCTGCTGTGTGTGCACAATGCATTCACTAATACTTGATCATAAAAATGTAATTCACACTGTAGCAAATATAAACATACAAAGTGCATACAGAGCCACAGAATGGTTGCAGTATAGAAAGCCTTCATAATATATGTAGTCCCAGACTTACAAACGTCCAACTTACAAACGACCCACCAATACGAATAATGGCATGAAAATGGGAACAAGTCGAAAAAATTTTTAAATACACCTTATAGTTTTTTGGGGGGAAAATAATTTTAAAAAATTCAAAGAAAAAACGTTTTTAAACTCCGTAAAATGACAATTTGCAGTGTACTATATAGCAAGTTCCGAGTTCTGCGTTTTTAATGGACACCCGAGGTGAAAATAAACACTGAGGATAGATACAATTGTTTTTCTCATCAATTTTTAGATATCCCACAGTTTAGTTTTATATTTAAATCTAATTTTTACGGTTTCATTGTCTCTGCTCAATAACACCTTCATTGAAGTATGCCAGAGCTCAAATCTACGAATCCTTGATCCTTTTATCTCTTTCCTGCTCTCAGAAACCATTTACTGATAGGAAATTATTTTATGCCAGTAATTATCAGTGAGGGTTATGCTATAGTCTGGCCCGATCCCGACCCAGGTAGAAACTGTCAATTGCATACCTGATGTTTAACTTTTTCAGGCAGAGAAAGAAAAAAATGCACTGCCTAGTTATTTGTGTGCTTGGCACTGTACATACACATGTCTATCTCATCATGTCACATATCACCTTGGTTGTCCTTTAAAGGACAACTGTGGTGAGAGGTATGTGGAGGCTGCCATATTTATTTCCTTTTAAGCAATACCAGTTACCTGGCTGTCCTGGTGATCCTCTGTCTCTAATACTTGTAGCAACAGACCGTGAACCAGCATGCAGCAGATCAAGTGTTTCAGACATTGTCAGATCTGAAAAGATTAACTGCATGCTTGTTCAGGGTCTATGGCTAAAAGGATCAACAGGATAGCCAGGCAACTGTAATTGCTTAAAAGGAAATAAATATGGCAGCCTCCACATACCTCTCGCTACAGTTGTTATTTAAAGCAAACCTATGTTGTGCTGGATAAAGAGGGACAGAAGGATGCACAAACTAAGACAGGGTGGCAGAGGGAAGCAGAGGTGGCACAGAGGGTGCACATTTGAGGGGACAGAGGTGACAGTGGGGGGGGGGGGCAGAGGGGGATACTGAAGGGACAGGGATAGAGGTGACACAGAGAGGGACACTGGAGGCACAGGGGTCAGAGATGGCACACTGTTCAGAACTTGATGCATTCGGATTAAGAACGAACCTACAGTTCCTATCTTGTATGTTAACCAGGGACTTGCTATGCAAGCATAGTGAACATTTTGGAAGGCACCATTCACTTCCTTAAAGGTGGGAAATATTGACCATGTGTAACAAGGCGTGTGCAACTCCCCAAATGCCCGGTGTAGGAAGTGGTAGAGGAAGCAAAAAGTCACCTAAGAGATGAATGAAGTGATCCCATTAACTAAGTGGAAAGAGGGGGAGCAGTATCCTGTAGAAAGACAATGAGGATATGAAGTAGAGCAGCATTCAATAGGTGTGATGCCCCATAAAAACTTCATGTAGTTTTCATTTGATCATCAAGCTTTAGCTTCATACAACATACCCTAGATGGTTCTCGGCTGAGGTGGCTGGCTATACCCTCCTTTGTTGAATCTCGAACAGGGGCTTTCCTAGGTTCCTTGGAGATCGGGGGCACCTGTGGGCACTAGGTGGGGGGTATATGCGGCGCATGCCGTGGCAAAAATGGGCGTGGCCGTGCAGTGCGTGGGCGTGGCCTTAGGTGGGGACAAATGTACATGAACTTAGCAGCGGTGTAAGCTACAGATAACGGGCCTGCCCATCGAAATATTGGATGGAGCCTCCTGTCCTTTATTTAGATCATTTACAATCAGTATAGGCATTGATCAAAGATGCATACGCACATACAATTTTGATTGATCAATCACTGACCAATTTTACCACCCACATGCATTAAGTGGGCCAACAGACAATGAATTTGATGAACAGAGCTAAAATAGGCTAATCAAAATTGTTTGTGTACCAGGCTTTACAGCTAATACTGTACATACTGAAAGTAGCAGGGATCAGCATACAATACAGCTGGTTTACAATCAGTAAAGGCACAGAGTAACACCTTATACTGTACACACTGGAGGTAGATCAGCACACAGTGCAGGCACTAGAGAACAGCGTATACTGTACATACTGTAGGCAGCAGAGATCAGCACACTGCAGCTAGCGTGCCTAAAAATATGAGGGTTACGTTGTACGGTGCGCCGAAAAATGAGTGGGCCATGGACCACAATGTTGGTGTGGTCATGGGTGGAGACAAATTTACATGAACTTAGCAATGGTGGGACATTAGATAAGGACAGTGGTGGCAAAGCTTTTGGAGGCCGAGTGCCCAAACTGCAACCCAAAAGTCACTTATCTATCGCAAAGTGGCAACAGCAATTTAAACTAAATACTGTACAAATGTTTTAACTCATACATGAACATTATGGAAAATCCAAGTTGAAAATAAAATGTGAAGATAAACTTTCATCCATCCTACTCCTGAAAAATGTATTCCTTTTTTTTAGAACCTCCCAGTTCTATTTTCTGTTTTAAAAAGCTAAAAAAGTAGGTTTAATGCTATTGTCTCATATGATGATGATTCAGCTTTTCCTATAGTCTCTCAGTTAGCAATCATGTGATCCCCAACAAGACAAATTCAGCAATCATGAGGCCCCCCCTTCAAGACAAATTCAGCAATCATGAGGCCCCCAACAAGACAAATTCAGCAGTCATGAGGCACATAGACAGCATTTCACATAAATAGGCGGAATGCCCCCTTAATATGGTAGACACCTCTCACCTGGCTTCTGAATTCTCCTCTACTGGCTGCTGTGCTCGGCAATACTGGTTTTGGCTGGATTGGGGATGTGTGGGCTGAAAGGCCTGACAGTGATGCTGTAGCCGGGTTGGCTGGCGGTGATGCTGTGGCCGATGCTGTGGCTGGGTTGGATGGCGGTGATGCTGTGACTTGGCTGGGCTGTGCTTGGCTGGTTGAATTAACCACTTGAGGATCACAGTCTTTTCGCCTCTTAAGGACCAGAGCCTTTTTTTCCATTCAGACCACTGCAGCTTTCACGGTTTATTGCTCGGTCATACAACCTACCACCTAAATGAATTTTACCTCCTTTTCTGGTCACTAATACAGCTTTCTTTTGGTGCTATTTGATTGCTGCTGCGTGTTTTGCTTTTTATTATATTCATCAAAAAAGACATGAATTTTGTCCAAAAAATTACTTTTTTAACTTTTCTGTGCTGACATTTTTCAAATAAAGTAAAATTTCCTATACATTTGAGCGCGAAAGTTATTCTGCTACATGTCTTTGATAAAAAAAAAACATTCTGTGTATATTTATTGGATTGGGTAAAAGTTATAGCGTTTACAAACTATGGTGCCAAAAGTGAATTTTCCCATTTTGAAGCATCTCTGCCTTTTCTAACCACCTGTCATGTTTCATGAGGTGCTAAAATTCCAGGATAGAATAAATACCCCCCAAATGACCCCATTTTGGAAAGAAGACATCCCAAAGTATTCAGTGAGAGGCGTGGTGAGTTCATAGAAGATTTTTTTTTTTTTTTTTTTTGTCACAAGTTAGCGGAAATTGATCTTAATTGTGTTTTTTCACAAAGTGTCATTTTCTGCTAACTTGTGACAAAAAATAAAATCTTCTATGAACTCACCATACTCCTAACGGAATACCTTTGGGTGTCTTCTTTCTAAAATGGGGTAATTTGTGGGGTTCCTATACTGCCCTGGCATTTTAGGGGCCCTAAACCGTGAGGAGTAGTCTTGAAACCAAATGTTGCAAAATGACCTGTGAAATCCTAAAGGTACTCATTGGACTTTGGGCCCCTTAGCGCACTTAGGGTGCAAAAAAGTGCCACACATGTGGTACCGCCATACTCAGGAGAAGTAATATAATGTGTTTTGTGGTGTATTTTTACACACACAGATGCTGGGTGGGAGAAATATCTCTGTAAATGACAATTGTTTGATTTTTTTTTTTACACACAATTGTCCATTTACAGAGAGATTTCTCCCATCCAGCATGGGTATGTATAAAAATACACCCCAAAACACATTATACTACTTCTCCTGAGTACGGCGATACCACGTGTGACACTTTTTTGCAACCTAGGTGCGCTAAGGGGCCTAACGTCCTATTCACAGGTCATTTTGAGGCATTTGGATTCTAGACTACTCCTCACGGTTTAGGGCCCCTAAAATGCCAGGGCAGTATAGGAACCCTACAAGTGACCCCATTTTAGAAAGAAGACACCCCAAGGTATTCTGTTAGGAGTATGGTGAGTTCATAGAAGATTTTTTTTTTGTCACAAGTTAGCGGAAAATGACACAAATCCATTTCCGCTAACTTGTGACAAAAAATAAGATCTTCTATGAACTCGTCATACACCTAACAAAATACCTTGGGGTGTCTTTTTTCTAAAATGGGGTCACTTGTGGGGTTCCTATACTGCCCTGGCATTTTACGGGCCCAAAACCGTGAGTAATCTGGAAACCAAATTTCTCAAAATGACTTCAGGGGTATAAGCATCTGCAAATTTTGATGACAGGTGGTCTATGAGGGGGCAAATTTTGTGGAACCGGTCCTAAGCAGGGTGGCCTCTTAGATGACAGGTTGTATTGGGCCTGATCTGATGGATAGGCGTGCTAGGGGGGTGACAGGAGGTGATTGATGGGTGTCTCGGGGTGGTTAGAGGGGAAAATAGATGCAATCAATGCACTGGGGAGGTGATCGGAAGGGGGTCTGAGGGTTTGGCCGAGTGATCAAGAGCCCACACGGGGCAAATTAGGGCCTGATCTGATGGGTAGGTGTGCTAGGGGGTGACAGGTGGTGACAGGAGGTGATTGATGGGTGTCTCAAGGTGTGATTAGAGGGGGGAAATAGATGCAAGCAATGCACTGGTGAGTGTAAGGACTGGTTCCTTTACAGACTCACTGGACCCTCGAGGATGACCTAGAAATAATACTCTGTGATTTCTTTACCAGTACTGGCTTTGAATCTGGTCAGCCACAATAAGAGACACACACACAGGTTGTGACTGATAGACAGATTGAAAATGTATTGCCTTTGATCATTATTTATACACAATTTTGTACATCCTGCGCAAACTCAATAGACATAGAAATTCCAGCCCCGATTTAGATGTTACAAGATTTACATAATACATGAGAGGACTTTCCCAGCATAACCCATGACATATCTAGCAGGTGCTATTGACAGTTAGAAGTTACTCTCGGTTTTATTCGGCCGATGGCAAAAATAGGTCAGGAAAGCAGAAGTAACAAAGCAGTCTTGCATGACAGCTACAGTCTTCAAGCTCTTAGCTAGTTAGAAACTCACTATATTATACATTGATTCTAAGATGGCTGCAGAAGAGACAAAATGGCTGCTGACAGTGTATATACTTATGCTTATGCTTAAAATTCCTTACAATTCCCTCCTTTTTAGACATTTTCCAAAGGAAAAATGGCTACACAGACTATGCTGGTATCGTCCCCCAAGGATTAGTATCCTGGGGGATGCCAATCTAATTGTATCTTTATGAAAAAAGATAATCATATCAACGTCAATTATTTAGCCTTATACAGAACTACCGTATCAGTGGGCAAGATTCTGGCCACAGTCTCCCAATGAGATAATGGACATAACATGAAAAGTTGTTTGCAAAATTAACTCTAGCACAGTACATGAATAGCAAACTGATCTTGAACAACCATTTAAACAATGGTCAACCAACTCAAACTAACCATGAAAGAACTAAATCAGAAAGTACCTCAGGAAAAAACCCAACAATTATTTTTCCTGATGCAGATCAGACCTAAGAACACCTTTCTTTCCTGATGTAATACAACAAAAAATCTTATGTGTACCGCAGGCGAGGGTATACTCATGCGTATAACCTAGCCTGCGGCAGGAACACTTCCCCTAGATCAATACAAGAAAGAAACTGCCTTATATCAGCACTTCCTCCAAGAGAAGCTTCCATCTGCTCCTGTCTAGAAAAAGGCTTTTCTAAATACTAGGCCTTAGGTAGGCCAAGGTCAAAAACCCTTATGATAGCAACTAACACAGGCATAAGGTGGCTATATTTGGGAGAGGGTGGTGTTGACTCTACAATTTAGTTCACAAACCGTTTGTGAGGCATGGCAGGCCACTCATCTTCCATCAGCCACTGTACTCCAAGCTATCTCTGCGTCCTTTACTCAGAGTCACACACTCCTGTTAACCCAGGGGGTGGACACCAACCCAAATACAATCATACTCAGGCCTTAATGCCCAGAGTACAGAGGCTGAGATCAGAAATACAGGAGTACTGCCAGAACTCACCAAACAAATCAAAACATAGCTACAGGCCTCAGTACAGCACGTATTTGTGAGAAGGAATGCACAGATCACAGCAGGAGACTTAGGGAACAAGGTTACATGAGACAATCAACATCTCTGGCCTTCCAATTATCCCATATTAAATATACCAATCCAGTTGCTCAAGGCAACTGTGTTGCTGTGAAATTGTAGTCCATCACACCAATCATACCAACCGAAGCCTGTTATGCTTGCTCAGACAAACAGATACAACTCTGATTTAACAAGGGAAGGGAATGTTAACTAATTGACCTTTTTACCACAGTAATGGTAAATATCTATACAGACACCCTACAAATCAGAGCAGAAAAAGATGTAACTAATAGCAACTGAAGTCATAGATACTCTTTCAAAGATTTAACCATACTAGACGGACTCTGCTAATCACACATATGGACACTCAGCAATTATACTCATAGTCAGGATAGGACAAAATATAATACTCTAGCAAAGCTTAGCAAGACAACTATGGCCAACTTGAATCTACTAAAGACCAAGGTACCAAAAATAGGAGACTTGTACCCTGAAAATTGCCCACTGAGATCAGGTCTGCTGAATTATATGTGTAGCAACACGTAAGCGTGGGTATGTAGATATATATATATATATATATATATATATATATATATATATATATATATATATATATATATATATATATATTTTACTGTCTGATAAATATACACTTTTATAGTTATCTGGGTTGAAGAAAGATGTGTGTACATAAAGTTTAACCAAAACAAAGCACCACACCGGCCCATTTCACTGCTGATCCAGAGGAAGGCGAAAAACCCTCATAAGGCATAGTTTTATTAGCCCCATAAAGGGAAAATTCCTTCCTGACTCCAAAATGGCAATCAGAAAAAATCCCTGGATTATTCGGCATTTGGCCTTAGTTAGTAATTGAGATAAAAATATCAGCTCATTACATATCAACCCATTATCTAACTTACAAAAACCCTAATTCTAATTTTTACTTAAAGAATGATATAGCAGAGATGAAGGCTGTTACTAATTCAGAAAGCAGTAACCCATAATGTGACTTACAACTAGCTCTCTTTCTATCATATCCTTAATATGGTGACCCACCCCTCATAGCAGCTGATTCAATCATTGATCTAAGATCGGCATTAAAAATATCCAATCCTTGATCAGACAAGTGAACCCTATTCGGGCGGAATAAGTTAGGCCGGGAACCCTCAAGCTTATTATGCCAGTAAGAAAAACCCCTTATAGCTGGCAGGGATCTAGATAATGCCCTATTAATGAATGTCTTAATGGCCCTTAATCTATCTTGGGGAAAAATCCACACCCGTCTGGGAATGATTTCAGAAAAAACCAACACACATTGGGGAATGATCTCATGAATGCGCATAAAATCATATTTCATGCGGTGTAACAAATCAATAGTGTTAGCTTTACCCACGTCGTTCCCACCCAAGTGACAAATAAGAATGTCTGGCATAGGAAATCTCCGCATTAAAGAAGTAACCCTACCAAAAAACATATTCCAAATCATCCCTCTAATACTGAACCAATAGATCATGAAGTTATTTTTAGATAACCCAAGGTTTTCCCCATAGTCACTATTAGTAGCTTTCCTACAAGCCCAATACACATAAGAATGTCCCACAATCCATACAATCTTCCTGGATCTGAGATCCAGATCTTGTTCCATTCTTCAACACATGACACACGCAACTATGAAACTTTTATCAGAGCACGCGTTACTGTCCACCTGATGAATAGTCTCTTTTTTTTTCTTGGGATTCAGGACTTAGTCGACCTATTTCACCCTCTACAGTGGAACCAGTAGAAAATCCTTTTGTTAAAGATAGACTCAGGATAGCCCCAGACTCCCTCTGGATGGATGACTTCCGGATGGCTCTGGTCAGGTAGTCAACCCTTATCCTCCTCAGGATAGATGTCTGACAAGTTGTTTCTGAAAGAATAAAGAAAAATGTGCGAGCATCATGTTTTTCCCAAAAATCCAATAAGTCATTTATTTTTCCCAGTACTTGTAATACTAATATGATTCATACTCTCCACCATGAACTTCAAAACATACTTAGCGGCTCTTTCTATGATCCTAACGGATCTCTCGCAATACCCCGTTCGCATGACGTCGTGTCGTTGTACCCGTGCGAGTATGTGACTCCATACATGGCAGAGAGGATAAATTCCCAATGAATTTTTACACCATAATGAATTCCCACTTTTCCATTCTTCCATTACAAGTCACACTCTCATTCCATCATACCTTCCACAATCATACCAAACCCTAAATAGTGATGTATTTAAAGAACTTAGGTGGCCCTAGTGCAATATGAACTTAGGTGGCAATATCTCACTACCCCTTCTTACTACACCATTACATGAAATGACATGACACAGATCACTAGGCCTGGGCAGGGCTGGACATGTGTATAGACAACAAACTAACATATTCCTCTTTTCCCCCATTTGACCATACATTAAAGTTATTTTAATGTCTGGTCAGAGTTAGTAAGTTATAAGGCATACTATGAGCAGGGTCCCAGTACAGGGGAACAGTGGCCAGCACTGTCTCCCTGTAATAGGGTTGGGTCCCCTTTCAGATTTAAAGTTACAGACATACACAGAACATCTATAGTGTCCTTTTCCCCATAGTGCGCTTAAGGTACTATACCTATGGTTGTCCCCGAGACACACTTCTATAGGCACATATACAAAGAACAGCACTACAAGACTAGGCTAAGGCCTCCTTACTAAACAGACACTGACCTACAGATCAAGCAGAACAGAAATTAAACATCCTGTCAGGGGTAAAGCTTCTAGGCAGTACACTATAAAACAGTGTATTTTTTTCCTCCGGAGTCTTCAGAACAGTGAAAAGTCCGTAAAATAATTGTCATACCAACATCAAATGATTCTGCAGTTTGTCAAAAAGTTCAAGCAAACTAAAATAAACTATTTTTCTAAGGATAAAAAAAAAATGTACTTATTTTCCTATGCTGAGTGGATTTTGGGCTTACAAAAAAAAACATATATTCTCACTAAAAATATGAGTGACTTAGAGTCAGAGCCTTAAACAGCTCTCTGAATTTAAAGGAGATGGATTTATTAACAGGAAGAGGGGTTATTAAGGTCAAAACCCCACTATTGGAAAGGAATTCCCATAATCTAAAGGGTGATATGAAATAAACAGCAATCGTGACCCAGAACTACACATGCGATCTAAATTGACCTAAAACTGTATACCTGTCCTGACTATTTAATATGTCCTCAATGTTTTCCATACATTTTCCCAAATGAATATGGCTTTCAGAGTTTCACAATATCCACTAAAATATAAGTACAAACAGTATACAATGCATTATTTTTTTTTTCGATAGTTGCATGACATTTAGAAATATTGAAGTTACAATAACTGTGCTTTATCAGTATGGCTTGGAGGAGGAGCAAGCTGAGAGAATTCGTTCAACTGGGTGACCAGGCCAGTGAAGAATTAAATTAGACACAGTTTAGTTACAATAGCACGTAACACTTCAACAATGAGTTGCAAACATCATTAAATGCCTTTTCTGCTGCGATTTATATAAAATACAGCCTACCAACTATGATACAATATTCAAGAAGGAACTTATTCATGGAGAACTATTAAGTAAATCATTTGAATCTATATGCTTCAAAGTTACAAGCTATATAAATTCTGTTCAAATATGAACATTATTCTAACAAACTTATGGCAAACTACCATTACATGGGGAAATGATTTAACTCTACTCACTTGTATAAGTCTGGGTGACAAACGCCATTACTCAATTAATCCACCTTAGACTAAGGGAATTAGGTTGTACTAAAACTCAATTCTCGTTACACTATGAAACTAAGGTAACACGGTGACGTAGCAGCCAGTGTTCTCGCCTTACAATGTTACTCAAATCTCTGACTGGTCAACATCTGCACGGAGTCTGCATGGGTTTCCCCCAGGCACTCAGTTTCCTCACCCAAAAAAACCCACAGACAAATCAACCGGCTTCCTTCCAGATTGGCCCCAAACTATGATATATGATTTCACTATACTACCTATGAAAAAATATCAGAATCCCTTTTGGACACGTATAACTAACTAAGAGAAAAACCTAAGATGTTGTTTTAGATACGTATGACAATTAAATTACATTCTTACACATTACGTATTCAGAATGCACTTTCTTTTTCTTCAGCAGGAAAAAAACTAGTACGTTTAAGTAATTAACCGGGCGGAAACACCAGTTACTTCCTCATTTTACTTCTGGTGGCGTAGCTTCTCAGAGAAGAGAAAAAAAACCCACATTTAAAAAATGACATTTAACCCTTTCCATACTCTGCCACTATCAAGTATACATCCGTATATATGCAGAAATCATTATTAACAGAGAAAAAAAAATACTATTTCAGAAGGCAAATATCTCTGACATTTCTTCATACATACGGACATATATGTTTCCTAATTAATCTAATGTTTTAATGTTAAACCCTATTAGAGTAAAAAGTAATAAACTTTTTACTTCCTCATTTCTCTCCTCATTTTACTTTCCTGTCACTGACTACTTCAGAAGAGAAACCCACACAGATATTGGCGGGCGCAGATTAGATCCCTTAAAAATGACATGTCCTCATCTTTAACCCTTTCAAATTAAAGGGGAAATTCTAACACTATTTAATAAAACTACTTAAGTATTCCTGATTATTTCAAAATTACATCTGCATTTAGCTAAAAAAAAAATCATTACCCATAACTCTGCAGGATCAGTCTAACTAATTAAAGAAGTAATCTCCTAATGAGAAAGAAGAGAATCTAGTTTAAAGAGGCAGATATACCCATGGTTTCAACACATAATTTAGCGGGTGCCCAGTGACGTAACTAAGGAACTGCGGGCCATGGTGTAGATTTTACATCAGGCCCCCCCCCCCAAGAACTCTATACAGGGCAATTGATACAGCGTGCCAAAATTTGTCAAAGACAAACACAGTGGCAGGGATGCAAGTAGAGGAGTGTACCCCCTCTATTTCTACGTCCCTGCGGTTATCACCTCTCTATCATACATCACAAACATGCACTCAATACAATCTCCCACTTTACACACATATGTGTCAGGTTGTATACAATATATATGAATACATTATGATACATGTTCTTTTATAACTAGATCCTAATTTATAGGAAATAATTACATTACTGTATTTCGGAAATGTTCTCCTACAAAAAAGTTTATACTAAATGACCCATGGATAATTCAGATAATTTCTGACGGTCAATGTACAGATCTCAGTATAAACAGATATTTATTGAATATGGCATCTGGAACCAGGTTTGTACGTACATAGAATTTATACTGTAGATTTTGATAAGTGACCGTTCTCATCCGAATTTCATGAGTGTCTTCAATATTAATTTTACTACTCATCTTTCAGAAATACAGTAAGAATCTTATACCATCGCTTGCGCAACCAGACGGACATAAAACACACGTTGTTAGTCAACTGTTCGGTAATAATAATGCGGGGCAAATTCTAACCAATTCTTCGCTCCTTGGTACATATATTGATAATCCCAGTTAGTATTCTATGACAAATCCTTTTTTCTCTTTAAACATAAGTCCTTAATTAAGTCCATATGCATTAGACTACCAATTAAGGGGAATTGTGGACTAAAATTCATTTCCCTTGTCTTTTCCACTATATTTTCTACCCAGGGATGAACTAAATATCTTTTTCCAGATACTCTTATAACAAAATCTACACATGACTCAAAACTCATAGGCGTAGGGGCAGGAATTAACTTAACAATGTTCTGGCCCTCTTCACTCAATTCAAGTTTATAATATACTTTCTTGGCCATCTATTCAGGTTACTGTATTAGTAGAGAAATATATTATTGAAGTCTAGGGATTCTTATATATATTATTCAAGTCTAGGGATTCTCTTTAAACCCAATCTATTATTTAGTAAAGAACACAATACAGTGGAGCCAAATCACTCTATATAATGATTTGGACTTGAAGTTCCACACAAATGAAAAACAAAAACCAACAAATTATCTTATACTTCTATGCAACAGATAAGATAAGCAGACAACCAGACAAACATATTTTAGAAATCACAAAGTATTTGAACCCACATAATCAATATGTACTATGGTGCCTATCAAAACCCTTATACTTAAACTCTTATGGCCTATAAATTCCTATATTCCTTACCAAAAGGAAAATAAACTTCTTCCCTACAGAAGCCTATTTGCTGAGTTGATCAAACCCAGATAGACAGATTAGATTTTCCCAAAAAATCTAACACCCACTTCATTCAGACTTTTACCTAAAAAGTCCGAAAATTTAGACTTACCAAAAGTCAACCTATCAACCTATTACCTGTCATCCTCCCCCTTTTTTTTTTATTTTTTCAAATTAAGGTCTATATATTTAAAGTATACTATCAAAAATCCAGACCCCAAGTCTGAATACTATTCAAACCCTGAGTTGCCTGCATCGACACCCACACCAATTCACATAAGTAACAAACAGTCTTCAAGACAAAGACATAATTAGTACTTACATGAATTGGAGAAGTGAGGTGTTCGAAGAATCCCAGGACGAGATCCCCAGCTGTAAGGACTGGTTCCTTTACAGACTCACTGGACCCTCGAGGATGACCTAGAAATAATACTCTGTGATTTCTTTACCAGTACTGGCTTTGAATCTGGTCAGCCACAATAAGAGACACACACACAGGTTGTGACTGATAGACAGATTGAAAATGTATTGCCTTTGATCATTATTTATACACAATTTTGTACACCCTGCGCAAACTCAATAGACATAGAAATTCCAGCCCCGATTTACATGTTACAAGATTTACATAATACATGAGAGGACTTTCCCAGCATAACCCATGACATATCTAGCAGGTGCTATTGACAGTTAGAAGTTACTCTCGGTTTTATTCGGCCGATGGCAAAAATAGGTCAGGAAAGCAGAAGTAACAAAGCAGTCTTGCATGACAGCTACAGTCTTCAAGCTCTTAGCTAGTTAGAAACTCACTATATTATACATGGATTCTAAGATGGCTGCAGAAGAGACAAAATGGCTGCTGACAGTGTATATACTTATGCTTAAAATTCCTTACAGTGAGGTGATCAGGGCTGGGTCTAAGTGCGTTCTGAGGGTGTGGGCGGGTGATTGGGTGCCCTAGGGGCAGATAGGGGTCTAATCTGATGGGTAGCAGTGACGGGCTGATTGATGGGTGATTAGTGGGTGATTAGATGGCAGAACAGATGCACTTTGGAGGTGATCTGAGGGTAGGTCTGGGGCAATCTGATGGTGTGGGTGATCAGATTGCCCGCAAGGGGCAGGTTAGGGCTGATTGATGGGTGGCAGTGACAGGGGGTGATTGATGGGTGGCAGTGACGGGGTGATTGACAGGTGATTAGTGGGTTATTACAGGGAAGAACAGTTGTAAATAATGCACTGGCGAATTGATAAGGGGGGTCTGAGGGCAATCTGAGCGTGTAGGCGGGTGATTGGGTGCCCGCAAGGGGCAGATTGGGGTCTGATCTGATGGGTAACAGTGACAGGTGGTGATAGGGGGTGATTGATGGGTGATTGATACAATACAATACAATAACATTTCTATAGCGCTTTTCTCCCATAGGACTCAAAGCGCTTAGGCTCTCTCAGATTCAGTAATTAGTAGGATGAAGTATTCACACAACAAAAGTTATATTTCTGCAAATGCCAAACTGTCCAGTCTTTTCATTAAGAGGTTTAAAGTAGCAGAAGTGAGATGTAATGTCTGGAGCAGCCTTAGAGAGCAGCAGCACCAGTCTGGGCGCGCTCAAAACTGGGTAATTGGTGGGTGTTTAGGGTAGAGAACAGATGTAAACACTGCATTTGGGAGGTGATCTGACGTCAAATCTGCAGGCGATCTATTTGTGTGGGTGATCAGATTGCCCGCAAGGGGCAGGTTAGGGGCTGATTGATGGGTGGCAGTGACAGATGGTGATTGACAGGTGATTGGCAGGTGATCAGGGGGGATAGATGCATACAGTACACAGGGGGGGGGAGAATCTGAGGGGTGGGTGATCAGGAGGGGGCAGTTTAGGGTTAAAAAAAAATAGCGTTGACAGAGAGTGACAGGGAGTGGTTGATGGGTGATTGGGTGCTAACAGTGGTCTGGGGGGTGGGCAGGGGAGTGGGGGGGGGTCTGAGGGGTGCTGTGGGCGATCAGGGGGCAGGGGGGGGGGAAATCAGTGTGCTTGGGTGCAGACTAGGGTGGCTGCAGCCTGCCCTGGTGGTCCCTCGGACACTGGGACCACCAGGGCAGGAGGCAGCCAGTATAATAGGCTTTGTATACATTACAAAGCCTATTATACACTGTTCGTGCGGCGATCCGGGTGCTAGTAACCCGCCGGCGCTTCCGAATGGCCGGCGGGTTACAGCGCGAGGGGGGCGGAGCCAGTCGCCGGCGGCTGATCGCGTCACGCATAACCACGCCTACCGCCGCCTCCGCCGATGGGCGTATTGCGGTCGTTTATTCCCAGTCTTTGCCGCCGCCCATCGGCTGGGGGCGGTTGGCAAGTGGTTGAAAACTGGCCTGACTGGTGGTGATACTGTGGCCTTTTTGACAGGGATTCTGGGCTGGTTGGCTGGTGGCCATGCTGGGCTGGCTGGCCTGGATAGTTTAGGTAGTGTGACAGAAGCCCCCAGTTTAGGTAGTGACAGACGCCCCCAGGGTAGGTAGCGAGTGACAGGGACCCCCCAGGGTAGGTAGCGAGTGACAGGGACCCCCAGGTTAGGTAGTGACAGGCGCCCCCTAGGTTAGGTACTGAGTGACAGGGAGTTATGTAGTGAGTGACAGGCGCCCTCCAGGTTAGGTAGTGACAGGGACCCCCCAGGTTAGGTAGTGAGTGACAGGCACCCCCCAGGTTAGGTAGTGAGTGACAGGGACACGGGCCCCCCCTAAAATAGGGCTAGCGACGCCCCTGATCTCAAACAAAGGCTGGGCGCCATGTTGGTCATTTTTTAAAGTTGTCACTCTCCTGTCCTTATAGCACTACAGCCCATTATTTTAATTGGGTGAGAGTGAGTTTGTACGTCCTTGGCTGAATGCATACTTGTGTTTCCTGTATTTTAAGGGAAAGAACCCCAGGTGCTCCCAGTCTAAATTTCAAGTTGTGTGCATTAATTGTGTGCTTGTAGCTGACTGGCATAAGTGGATATGGTGGACTGGCTTAATTTAATAAATAAAATTCCCTATTTTGTTTCACAGTTTTTATTGCTGTTATGTGTTGATGCAAGTATAAGCTTTAAGTGCAGGGGTTATTATTCATTTGCATCTGTCGATAATCTAGTTCAGTCTGGAATTACGGTATTGCAGACTACCCAAACTTGCGCTCCATTTGTCAGAATGGAATGAATGGATCCATTCTCGAATGGAGTGATGAGACTGGATCTTAGTGCTTTGCATGGGATTCGTTCATATCCATTTGGATCGTTTGTTTCGTTCCGATAAATGGAACTTTTTATGGAAAGATTTTATGTCAATGTAAACCAAGCCTTACACCTTACACACATGCGACTATAGTCGTTTGAAACGATCGTTCCCTGATCATTTCAAACGACGATCGTTTAAAAAAAAAAAACAGCCAACGATCATTAACCCTCCTGGCGGTTTGCTAAAAAATCGCCAGGGGGCAGCAAATCTTTTTTTTTTTATTTTTTTTTTTTTTCATGTAGCGAGACAAAGTCTCGCTACATGATAGCCGCTCTCGCTACATGATCCCCCCAGCCCCTCAAAGAACGGGATCTCCCGGAGGGCTGGATGACGTCACCGACGTCATCGACGTCGTGACGTCAAAGGGGATTCCGATCCACCCCATAGAGCTGCCTGGCACTGATTGGCCAGGCAGCGCACGGGGTCTGGGGGGGGGGCGGCTGCGGCGCGACGGATAGCGGCGGATCGGCGGGTAGCGGCGGCGATCGGGCACTGCACGCAGCTAGCAAAGTGCTAGCTGCGTGCAGCAAAAAAAAAATTATGCAAATCGGCCCAGCGGGGCCTGATCGGTGCCTTCCGGCGGCTTACCCCGAGCTCAGCTCGGGCTTACCGCCAGGAGGGTTAAGTCAAACGATGAACGAGCTAGATCGTTAAAAACGAAAGATCTGTCCTGGCGGATTTTTTTAAACGACGATCGTTAGCAAAAGTAGTACATCGTTACGGTCGTTCGTAGTAGGCGAGACATGCGCACTTCGTTTTATAGTCACAGCACATTAAATTTTCCCCTCGCGATGTAACGTTCATTCTATGATTGTGCCCAGTGATGCGTTGTATACTACATGATTATACCATAATTTTTATTTTAACAGGACAAAGTGTATTTTTGTATGTTTTGTCAACACTATATTATCTAGATGCTCTACTACATACCGACAGTATGAAATAGAGATTTTGTTATGTCATATGCGTAACGTTAGTTTTACAGTGTAACGTACGTTTTGAACCATTCGTTACGTGTGGGCGGAACTTGCTATGATGTAACTTCCAGGAACAGTATGTGATGTTGTTCCGGATCGTTCGTTCATAAACGTTTAGATCGTTACACACCTTTAAAAGCTAGGTCGTTCTTTTGTCAATTAAAAGATCATTGACTTATGTGTGTACGTACCTTTAGTCTATTGGGGTAAGTGCAATTTTTTCTTTTTTTAATAACCAAAAGAATGTAAAAGTGTGTGTGTGTGTGTGTGTGTGTGTGTGTGTGTACACTTGGTGGTGGCACTGGCAAACTTAAGTTCTTGCATTTAATACTGTAAAAACTAATTCCATAATTGTACTCAATCTATCATTCCTGTCAGTAAAGTATGGATCATAGGACTTTGAGCTATGATTTCACTATTTTTGATTTAAAAAATGTATTATAAAAAAAAGTATGAAGTATAATAATTAACACAGTTTAAAAATAGGCATTCCCTCTACATATTAATCTTTGCTTATATGCAGCCTTTACCCATGCTAATTTAGGTATAACATGCGTGTTCATATATATGATACCTTTCATTCAATAAAACAATTTAATCTATGCAAAATTATAATAAGTTGAGAATTATCTATTTTTTTTTTTATTTTTTTTTTTAATATATCAAATGTGACATATCAAATGTGACAATTTTTTTTTTTGAGACAGCCAGGAAATTAAGATCTAATCAAACTAAATCGATAATTTTAAAACCTTGAAACTATATCATTTTATATCTTTTCATTTTGAAATGTATAGTTTTAGAATATTTTAATTTCTGCGTGTGTCTAGCATTACAAGGAATTTATAATATTTTAAATATTTTGATTAGCAGTGTATGTATTTAGTATACATACAAATATTATAAATATACATTTACAAATCTACCAAATATGTATTGTTTTCATTATTTCTTAGTATTGCAAGGTTTATTGTCAAAGGAAACCAATCACCACTTTTTTTCTGGTTTCCAATAGATATATAAAAGCCATGTTCCCTCCTCCCCTTCTAGCTGCCCATTATTTACCTAGGGGAAGTTGTGAAGATAGCATCTGTGACTTCTGTAAACCTTTTTAGGTCAAGTGTTACACACACACGCACGCACACTTACGCACACACACTTACTTTTGTTTGCTTTCTGCTAATTTGTGCAATAAAATAATCCATCAGTCCTTCCCTGCCCTGCCTGAAACTTCTATGATTGGACAGGCTATAATGAGCCACATTGTTGGCATGCATATTTAATGTGCTATTAAGATGCCCTGGGTGCTAAAAATGGTGCTTGGGTCACTTACATATCAGCCTGAATTGGTCCTGAAGTTCAAGAATCACCTAAACGATCATCAAAATTGTATTTTTATTTTAATAATCTGTATTTAATACTGAGATATATGTAATCATACATATAGAATGCTATTTACTTGAGATTGGGGGAAAAAAAGCAAAACTAGGCAGATTAGCAATTATACTACATCCAGTTAACTATGTGCCTACATCAGTTCAAATTATTTTGTACTGGCAGTGGCAGATGACTTTTTTTTTTTTTTTTTTTTTTTTAATATTTCATAAATTTAATAGCTGTTAAAGTACTGTTTAAATTGTTAAACTGTTGCTATTTAAAATGTATACTTTTTTTTTTATTTGATACATTGTTATAAAATATATATTTTTAGTTTTTTAAATCCAGTAAATGTAAAATATCAGAATAGCTAGTTTCAAGTTCGTATCGAATGCTGGGGATACACGGTACGTTTCTGTACCGTGTATCGACCAGCTGATAATATTCAGCTGGTCCGATCATGCCGCTCGACCCGCGCCCGCTCAATTAACGCCGGCGGACAATGGCAGGGAATCGAGCGGTGATAAGGAAGCGCCGGCGGGGACGAGCGGCAATCAATCCGCGCGGACGAGCAGGGATGCTCCGGCATCGAGCCGCTGGCTCGATCCAGCGCATAAAACGAGCCGTCTATGCACGGCATAACAGTTTAACCACCCTTAAGGACCAGAGACCGCTGGTACAGAAATGGCGGAATCCCGACGGAATATCTACGAATCGCCGCACATACCAGTCACCGCCGCACGTCAGTATCCTGGGCCACCCACTCTGCCTTCTCTATGACAGAGTTCTGTGAGCTGGTCAGGAGCTGCTTTCATTGGCTCCTGACTCTGTCTTTCAATGTAAGCTAATGGGAACGGATTACATTGAAAGACTGGGCAAGTAGCCAATGAAATTGGCTTCTGACCCGCTCACAGGGCTCTGCCGTCATAGAGACTGAGCGCTGTGGCGACACACGTCGGATCAAGCGCCGAAATCGGCGGGAGCGATGGAAACGGCAGATGCGCGCAGCGGTGGCTAATTGAAATCTACACCCTGCCAGCCAGGAGCCCACCAAAACACAGCATAGATTTCAATTATCTTGGTCCTTAAGTAGTTAAATAAATTCCTCTAAAGGCTTTAATAGTTTTCCCTTTTTTAATTTAAAATATACAAACTTCTACAACAAACACACACTGCCATGTATCAGTACTTGTCTTAGTGTACAGTTTTAGATTCACCATGGAGTTCCAGTTCTTTTATAAATGTACTCGGCCCACAGTCTTATTTATCTTATGTGCTATCTACACTCCATTCTGAATCCTAAAATCTTAGTATTTTATTGTGCATACTGCACTATTCTGCATACAATCTGCATTTACGGTAATAGTCATAGTATGTACATTGTGTTTATTTTGAGTGCATAGCAGGTGAATTATGCACACAGACAAACGTTTTGATTGTTTTGTATGTGGTGCACAGAATGTGTTCCTTTAATTATAATGCCATCACTATTCAATTTTATACATGAAAATATCCCCAGGCCACCGTTATGGCACTTAGAATAGTATATGTTATTTTTATTAAATTAATCAAACATGACATTGTGACACATTCACTTTTATGCTGTCAGTATGATGGGGGGACATATGTATAATTGCAGTAGACATTCTTGATTAGCAAATAAATAGAAGCAGTGAGGTTATAGTCGTTCCAGCATGTTAAAATGTAACACACACTTTTCATCATATCTTTGCCATAATTTTAAGGTGTTAAAATAGATAGAACCAAAAGACATGAAACACATACTAATATGTTGTATGTAGCATATTATAGCCATATGAAAATGTATGACTTAATAATCAGCACTTTGCAGAACAAAATGAAAATAGCCATTGTTATTTATACACTTTTACTTAGTTAACTCTTTGTCATATTTATTGCAGGAGTGATTCGCGAAAGTTATCTCAAAGGTCACGACCAGCTTGTTCCAGTCACACTTTTGGCCATTGCTGTAATTCTTGCTTTTGTCATGGGTGCAGTCTTCTCTGGAATTATTGTGTATTGTATCTGTGACCACCGCAGGAGAGATGTGGATGTGGTCCAGAGAAAAAACAAAGACCTTAATCACTCCCGTAGAGGTTCAATGGCAAGTGTTACCAAGTTAAGTGGACTCTTTAGTGATGGGCAGGGCAAGGAGCCTAAACCAGAGGCCATCCTTACACCTTTAATGCATAATGGAAAACTTTCCACACCAGGCACAACTGCAAAAATGTTAATCAAAGCTGAACAGCACCACTTAGATTTGGCTGCTCTTCCAACTCCTGAGTCCACTCCAACTTTGCAACAAAAGCGAAAGCCCAGTAGAGGTAGCAGGGACTGGGAAAGAAATCAAAACATCATTAATGCCTGTACAAAAGATATGCCACCTATTCCATCACCTGTTATTCCAACTGATTTGCCTCTTCGTGCATCACCCAGCCACATTCCAAGTGTAGTGGTGCTTCCAATAACTCAACAAGGGTATCAACATGATTATGTAGACCAGCCAAAAATAACAGAAGTGGCACAAATATCCATTGAAAACCAGAGTTCCACTCTAGAGTATAAAACAATCAAGGAGCATCTTGCCAGTAAAAGTCCGAATCATGGTGTTAACTTGGTGGAAAGTTTAGATACCATTCCACCAAAAGTTCCACAAAGAGAGGCTTCACTGGGTCCTCCAAGTTCTTCGATGTCCCAGAATGGAATGGGAAAACGTATAGACATGCATTCTTCAGCATACAGTGTGGAATACAAGAGAAATTATCCTACAAATTCTCTCACAAGAACTCACCAGTCATCGACTCTCAAAAGAAACAATACTAATTCATCCAATTCTTCTCATCTCTCCAGACATCAGAGCTTTGGTAGAGGGGACAACCCTCCCCCTGCTCCTCAAAGAGTAGACTCTATACATTTCAGTGCTGCACAAGGACAGACAGTGACTCTTACTAGGCAGCCTAGCATCAATGCCTATAACTCTCTGCCCAGATCAGGTGTAAAACGTACTCCTTCTTTAAAGCCAGATGTACCGCCCAAACCTTCATTTTCATCCTCTATTAAGTCCAGTGATGCATGTACATAATTAAAGCAGAAGGGTAAATACCAGCAGAAAAGAAATTGCCATTATGAGCCAGTGTACTGCAACTTCATCAATAAACTTCAATTTCCAAGAAGGCTATAGTTAAGCTAAGGACTCTTTGGAAAGAAAAGTGAAATATTTTCTTATGAAATAAGTGATGTACGGTTTATATTTGCAACTGCAGGACTTGCACACAATCTTATACAGTTGTCTTTATTAAAGACTTAACCCCAAAACATCACATCTCATGAGCCAAAAGCACAACGTTGAATGTTGAAAGTTACCTCCTGAAACTCCTCCAGGACTGGTAGATGGAGGGCAGAAGAGTAACAGACAACGGAAAAAGAAATGGACGCATGATTTCAGACATGACGCTAACTTAAAAGAAAAAAAACAGAAAAAAATAGCAGATGTTTACTACGTGCAGATACTGTGAAATGCCCATCAGTGTTACAACCACTTGATTAGCAGATGGATGCCGAACTGGGCGCTGCTCCTTCCGATCTCTGCTACACTTCTCTTTTTTTAATAACGTGACCAGTTAACAATAGTAACTTTGATTATTTATTTTTCATTTTGTCTTTCCTAAGGAAATGACTGTCCTGTAAATCACCTTATGAGCAGCTCTGTGGACAGAAACAGATAAATGATGAACTTATGATTCTTATTCAACATGACACTGCTAACTGGAGTAGTTGAGTTATTTTATTATAATTATTTTTTCCAATAAATTGACAGAGGAAATCATTTTAAGCTGGCATTTGAAAATTTGTTTGGATTTCGTTTCAATCTCCCTTCAATTTCCATTTTCTACTCTTCTTTTTTTTTTTTTTTTTTTTTTTTTTTTTTTTCCTTTCTTCATCCGCTTTTGTAAATGTTTAACTCTTATCATATCCAGAAATGTTCAAGAGTATATTATAGAACCATCCATATGCATAGGATTAAAAGGGGGAGTATTTACTTTATGTTAGGAAGAATTCACTGGCTGGGCCTTTGATTTTATTTTTTGGAAGGGGGGCCATTTCATCTTCAAACAAGGATCTCATTTTAATTTAATGTCAAGTAGGACCTGTAAAATCCTCCTTGTGGTATATCTTGCACTTCTGCGGACAACATTGCTGTCAAAATTGCCTTGTCAGTAGTGATTTCTTTTTCTGTGAAGGCACCATTTTGTGTTGTGCCATCTTGCTTTATGTTGCATGTGTGTCAACAAAATGAAATCCACCAATGGTGTGAACGCAAGTAATCTGCCAGCTTTGAAACCATGCATAGACTGATCTTACAGGTTGTTTATCGGAAGACTGTATCTGTGAATAACCTTTTCTTCCACATGTAAATTTGTGCCTTACACCTTGAGTTTTGTGTACTTGTGAGCTGTAGTACCTAAAACTTCTCCCATCAGATAGATGCCCAATAATTATTTACCCATACCTCCTTGCTCCTGACCAGTGCTTGCAGTGCCTGCAGGGTATTTTGGAGATTAAACCATAGTAGTTTGGAGAAGAATGTAGCGAAATACACAGCTCCATAATCCCCCAAGACAGTACTGCACCCTGTAATTCATGTGATCATTCTGGATGTGCCAATCTTGTTCTCAGTCCACCCTTGTATCATACCATCAGTATGTCCCACTGTTGTGGGTGGCATTTTTTTCCCTTATATCATTTCAGTATGGTGATATTATGCATCAGCTAATGTACTGTCTTAATGTCTGGTGTGCACACTGGATTTAATACGGAATGTGATTGGCTGGTTTCCGTAAAAAAATGTTCGAACCACACTCGCAGTATGTATGTACAGTCTGAAATACATTTAGATAGGCCTAAAGCAGGCTGGCTCCTGCTGTAATCGAATAATGTTAGAATAGGGAAAACCAGAAGGATGTTGCAAGTACATATATATTTTTTTTCCGTTAATTTTGTTTTAATTTTCCTTTTGCATTTTGTTAGTTTCTGTTCAGAGGATATATTTTACAAAACCTACCTACTGTAACATCTGTATCAGCATACTTTAGAGACCTTGTTTTGTTTTTTTTTGTTTTGGTTTTTTTTACTTTAAGTTTTTGTGTTCTTTTATACCAGTTTTGTTAGATGTAATTTAATTGGTTCAAATTTAGTTATTTAAAGATCCATCATGTATAAGTGATTTTTACAAAATCAAGATGGTTTAGAACAATGTGTATAACAAGGGTGGTTGCATTTCATTCCATTTCTGGTTTGCCATTACTCAAAATTGATGTTTATTATATTTTCAACAATTTGGCTGTCAAATTCAAACAACTGTTATTGCACCCTGTCATCTGTTTGCCAACTAACCAGCTATCCATGGCCAAAGTTTGTCAAATGATTTGATGTAGTAAATGTTATGACCAAATGTTGTTGGAAGCAAGGAAATATTTGGACTTCAACTCATGTAAAAATAGGATCTTGTATAAAATGCTCAATGTAAGCAGAGATCTACTTTAAATTAAATCTGCCATTTAGCTTTTCCAAAGCAGACATGTCTGCACTGTCATTTTTACTACATGCTGTAGAAGTGTCTCCCACTTATTGTGATATCAACAGCCAGTACTCAAATTCATGCAGATGAATATGGCCATGTCCTATGTGGTGATGACAAATCAGTCCAATGCCTCCCCCTGAGGAAAACCTCCTGCCGATTTCTCTTCAATGTGCCCACAGCTGGTCATGTGACTTTCCCCACATGCTCCACAGAAATTTTTGATCTGGCTACAGTATATTTCCAAGTCTGCATTAAACTGTGCTTACATGGGAAGATTTAATAACTACATTAACTGATGACTTAACTGTAAAACTGTTAGACAGGCTAAACATAAGGAATTTAAGTGAAGGTCCATTTTAAAATACACAAAAAAAAACACCCTAATACAGTATAATACCACCAATGTTTTTAACAAAGAACGGTTTACTTCCTAGAATGTTTGCCTCTCTTCTCCAAAACTTCCCTGCCACCCTTCGTATGGAAATAATCAGTGAGACTTTATCATTAAACCATTAGGAAATGGGGTCATCAGATGACCATGCAAGCGATAGTGCTGTTTACAAGATGTATAAAACTAAAGCCACCACTTTACAATATCTGCAAAATCGTTCAAGCAATCAGATATTCTGATCGGAAGTGAAATCGTTCACTACACCATCAATGAACCAATCTTTGCTTGCTATATATCACAACCAATAAGAAAATCCAAATGTTGGTTCGATGAAAATCCAATCGGACAACGGTTTATTTAATCGTTCATAATCGATTGTGCCCATCAACGATGACTTACAACCAGTCTGATTAGAATTTCTGATCACTCGAGGGATTTTTTTCGCTAGAAATTGGACTGTTAGTGGCCACCTTTTACATGAGATCTAAATCTGGGCAGAAAAGTGTCAAGGGCTCACAGAGCTACAGCCCCTGACCTCCTCCTCCTCCTCTCACCAGGAATATTTAGGATGTCCAGAGCTGCATGTCAAGAGGAATGGAGATGTCAATCATTCTTAGCCATATTGTGTATAAACTCTGTTACAATTCAACGGAGTTTAACTGAAGTGTCTCGATTTCACCTCCATATTGAAATTCTGGACATTCTGAATCAGGCTGGTGAGAAGGGGAAGCCAGGGCATTGGCACTGTGATTTACTAACTTTTCCTGTCCAAAGTTCAAATCTATGGTTGTGGCAGGTGTGTACATATCATTGGTACATTTTATAAAAAATTTTCAATTTCATGTTTCACAAATTGCTTTACTACTAGTATAGTCATCCGATGGACTTTCTTTTCGATTGCCAGTTCTGTTACAGCACCAATCACTATTTCCATAGGAAAGGTGACCTGGGAATTGTGGAAACAGGCACAGATATTTTAGAATGTTAACCGATTCTTACTCCCCTCACCATAGTCCTAAACATGAATTTTTCTGATCCACCTCTAATATCTCTTCAGGCCTAACTTATCACTGATATGTTTGTAAAAAACAAAACCACCACTGAAAAGGCAAATACATGGAATTCTGTGTCCATGAATTTATGACTGTGTACTTTGCAGTTATACTATGACATGAGACTGAGGTAGATCATAGCACATGGAAAGTTACTCTAATTACCAACCTCCAGTGTATATAATTTAGTTAACTTAAGGCCCCTTTCATATTTCAGTCATTCAGTTGCAGTGTGAATTTCCTGAAAGTTTGCACCACATGTTGGCGTTACCTTGCAACTATCTAGTGAGGCATACTTTCCAAAGTATGCCTCTCTTCTGAGTGAAATGTGCACGACACACAGATACTCTTGCATGGTTACAATGGAACTTGCCATACCTCTTTCTATGTGAAGGCGGCATAGGGCTATCACTGCTTCTGCAATGGTATGCAGCATTTTTGTGCAACGGGCCGTGGTAAGTGTGAAAGGGCCTTAAAGTGTACCTGGGACGGGAAGCATCTCAGGTTCCATACTTACCTGGGGCTTCCTTAAGCCCACTCATCCCTCGCCATCTCCCCGGGTGGCTCTGATTCCCGGCAATTCATCCCGGGGCAAGTATGGAACCTGAGATGCCTCTCCCTGTAAATTTAACTGTGTATTGCATTGCAGACTAATTCTGCATATGAACTCGCTTTTTCCGAAGCAGATTATTTCAGCATGTGGCGCTGAGCACTGTGCGCCGAAGCTGGGAACCATCCTAGCATTGCTATGATGTGCACCCCATATAGCGGTAGTTCAGGGACCCTGAATTACATCTCCCTCCTTGCGACAACTCGGAGGGGGAATAGTATTTAACGCCACCTCGGAGTTTAGCGGCAGCAGGGAGAGACGAACGGAGCAGCGCCCAGTCAATACATACTTCACTTTTTCATATCTCTGCATTTTAACACATTTTTATTCCAACTCTCTGTATGCAGTGAGTCTTTGAACATGTACCAATATGTGCACATTGAATAGACATTTGCCGTGCACTGTGCATTCAGTACACATGTATTATAACCCATGTGTTATGCGATGCACACAGTGTGAACTCAGCCTAAAAATGTATGCAACTCAATCCTTTGAAGAGATTTTCTGTTTTTATCTCTGCACCCTAATGCTTCAGTGGAACAGTAGCTGCAAAATAACTGCAATTACAGAGACTGGCATTTATATGGGTTTTGTTTTTTTTAACCTCTTTGACCATAGAGAGGTCTGCTCATAAAAGGATTTCTGGTCTGCTCATACATATACAACTATATAGAACACAGCAGCATCAACCAGCCAATAAGAGGCCATCATTTTGAGTTGAGTTAATCATACTCAGTACATTGTATTACTGAAAGAAAGCATTTCCATATTGATTTAGATTCTGTGCAGAGAAAGCCCATGTAAACTCTAGCTCTCTGAAGAACTACAGTACATGCCATGTGTTGAATAAATATATTATACTTCTGTTATCCTTGAAATTATACATGACCGATGGAGACACTAAATACACTGCATATTGCATTCCTAGTGTGTCTTCAATTTATGTGAATAGGTGTATGCTTTGGAGGATCCATAATTGCTGTAATGGCAGTCATACTGATTATATCTACTTCAGAGTGGATGAAGCTAACTGCAGTGCAGTTCAAGTACCTAGTTTTACTTTTTGCTAACTATTAACTCTCTATATGGGGATTATTATTTTTTGTTGGGAACTCTAGGGTAGTTTGATTCTAATTGCAGGAATTAAAAAATACAAAAATTGAAAAAAAATAAAAATATAGAAATATCTACTGAAAGTATACAGTTGTGCTCATAAGTTTACATACCCTGGCAGAATTTATGATTTCTTAAACATTTTTATAGAATAGGAAAAACACAAAAACTTGTCTTTCACTCATGCTTAGTGGTTGGCTGAAGCCATTTATTGTCAAATTGTGTTTAGGCTTTTTAAATCCTCATCATTTCAAAATGACCCTGATCAAAAGGTTACATACACCAGTTTTAATACAGTGTCTTGCCCCCTTTGACATCAATGACAGCTTAAAGTCTTTTATGGTAGTTGTCAATGAGGCTCTTTATCTTCTCAGACGGTAAAGCTGACCATTCTTCCTGGCAAAAAGCCTCCAGTTTATGTAAATTCTTTGGCTGTCCTGCATGAACTGCATGTTTGAGGTCTTCCCAGAGTGACTCAATGTTGTTATAAAGGGCAGGAGACTGAGATAGCCACTCCAGAACCTCTACTTTATTTTGCTGTATCCAAAGACATGTTGACTTGTTCTTGTGTTTTGGATCATTGTCATGTTTGAAGGACCAAGTACGTCCCATGCTCGGTTTCCTGGCAGATGAGTGCAAATTCTCAAACATTCCTAAAACATCAGTGAACATTTACCATGTTTTACGGTAGGAATGGCATGCCTTTCATCATAGGCCTTGTTGACTCCTCTCTAAATGTAACGTTTATGTCCAAAAAGTTTAATTTTAGTCTCATTCCAAATGACTGTGGGACAGAAGGTTTGAAGCTTGTCTCTGCTGTTTGGCATATTATAAGCATGATACTTTGTGGCATTTGCATAGTAATAGCTTTCTTCTGTCAACTTGACCATGCAGCCCATCTTTCTTCAAGTGCCTCCTTATTGTGCAGCTTGAAACTGCCACGCCTAATTTTTCAGAAAGTCTTGTATGCTGTGGCTAAAATTTTAGTTCCTCTTCCTGAACGTGTTTTGGTTTCAACAAAACCCAAAATATTCCCCTTGTTAGAGTTTGAACACTGCTGATTGACATTCTCATTCCCTAGGATATTTTCTTATATCCCTTTCCTGTTTTGAGTTCAACTAACTTTCCACACAGAGCCTTTGACATTTCTTTTGCTTTTCCCACTACTTAGAATCCACAAAACATCAGTGCAGCACTGCATAATATATGCAAGGGTCTGTCAGGAGTCCAGAAACATGTTGCCCTTTTATACACACCTACTAATTACAAGCAAATCTATTACAGATGAAGGTTACCTTTAATAGCTATAACACCTGGTTGTGTCAAGTTGTGTGCATGTTATCAGACCAATTCACCAGGGTATGTCAACTTTTGATCAGTGTCATTTGGGTAGTTTGAGACGTGATTATGATTTAAAAAGAGTAAACACAGTTCTTTGAGAAAAAATGGCTTCAGCCAAGCATTAACCAGGAGTAAAATAAACATTTTTGTGATATTATTCATATTCTATAAAAACGGTTAAGAAATAAGTTCGGCCGGGTTATGTAAACTTATGTACACAACTGTAGTTTAGTTCTAAATGATCCTTTTAGAAATGTAAGCTTTACTCTGAAGTTTAACTGAACCCTTTTGTTTACAGTAATATGGCAAAGTTTACTACTTAATCCAAAGTACTACCACACTATCAATATTCCAACAACCCAATCCTATGATACTGGAGGAAATGAATATAGGGGTGGTGTTCATAGCGACAAATCAGATAGCTGGCAATAGTAATGTGATTTGCTGCTTTGGGCAACATTCAGTTATTAGTTTCTCCATTGTACACTCTACCCCTATAGTTTTTAAATCCGCATTTTCAGTATTTTTATTCAATAGGCCATTGGCTCATGGCTGCATATGTATTCATTTTATTTATTATTTTTATAAACCTATGTGTGCCTTTTGCTATCCACCCTTGTTATACATTGAGAGATTGAACAAATTCAGACTCCTAATTGTGTATTGTTGTAAAATATTGTGATGTCACCAAATTTTTTCTTCATCTCCACATCCCTTAACATCTGATACACAAATTAATGTATGTTGTACAAAAAATGAAAAATAAAAAAAAACTTTATTACATAAGGTAATAAACAGACTGTTCTACATTTGTTTTGGTTGTCATGATCTCTGTCACAGAATTTGCCTACAGAACTTATACATGAAAGTTGTCGAACTGGCAGATATAGACCACAGCATCAGAGAGACTCCGTCTTCAGACAGTGTAGATCAGACATGTTCTGCCCATGGCCTGAGGCCACAAACCATCATACGACCCCTTTTTATGATGCGTACAATCTCCTTGAGGCTAGGTATTGCATTAATGGCAAAGTGGAGTTCCAGTATATATTTTCTGCACTATAACTGCATGCTTTTGTTGATATGTCTCTTAAGGCAAAAAGCAATGCTGGCACAAAAACAGTGCCAAAAACAGCACTTTTAAGAGGGAAAAAACCTTTCCTCACGTCAGCTATTTAGCAAAAAAAAGGACCAAGGCAGGTTATCACACACATGTCTTCATTACATTTATTGAAATTTATTGAAAACCTCAGCTGTCCACAAAATATTAGCGGACAATAGTGTGAATGTACCTAAGTGCAGACAGATACAAAGGTCAAAATTAAAACCTTCATAGCTGATGGAGACACACACCCTCATGAATATGCATATGACAACCTGTTCTTGTATCAGCAATATACTACAGTGTAGTCTTACCTCTGTCACATGTGAAAATGACTTCAGTTATTCTGATTACAAATATTTTGGCAGAAAATATTACACCTTTCTAATGTGCATATCTTCGACATTCCAAGGGATAAAGAACCCCTACGTTCAGTTGATTTATACAAGTATGAAACCTATTAAAGTGGATCTAAACTCAGAACTTCCTCTCTGCTCTGAAAAGATTAGGTACAGCATGATAACCTTTGAGAGGAAAAATCTCTATGAAAATCCTAAAAAAAAAAAAAAAACTTGACATTTTTAACTGGATTAACTTTGAAAGGCGCACAGAAAGAGTTACGCCTCAGTCATTTCTTTGTACAGGCAGAGTCTCTATTGCTCTCATTAACAGCTACTGATGAGGCTAGTTACATTCCTATGTAGCTAAACAAACACACACAGTTCACTGCAGTGGATTCTGCAGCATTTATATGTGGAAGGAAAACTTTTTTTCATATTGTGCTGTACAAGAGTTTGGGTCCTCTTTAACAAAGGATTGTGCACTGTGGGGTTACTCAAGTGGGAATGTATTAGTGGTCTATACACCCTAAACCGTACTGGACCCACAATTGCAAGCTAGTACAGTATAGAGCTTGCCATCAATTAAAAAAAATAAATGAAATTAACATTTAATTAACATTACATCACTTTGTTTATAGCAATTTGGGGGTTTCACTTTCAGGCGACTGATCCATCTGATCAAATGTTTTATATGGGATGGATGCCACCCCTAAAACAAGGTCACAAGAGTTGACTGTAAGATGGACCATTAATACCAGCAGTGTTTAGCTCAATATAAAATATGGAGGCCAAGAAGCAATGTAGATGCATGTTGCACTACCCTAGAGAGTCTACAGAGGTTGTTAATGTGCATAAAGTACTTCCTAGTTTAAAGAGAAACAGTCAAGTCTTGGCATGATCACTGATTTCTCTTGTTTACAGAACCTTCCTAAAACCCAGCTACTTTTCCCATGGCACAACAGTAGTGATAGTCCCCTCTAGAGAAGCATGTGATCAGTTTGGTCAAGTGATGGATATATAAGTTATGATCATATGAGAAAGCATGATTTGATCACAACAAATTAGATTGATCAGCTGATGGATTTGAAAAACTTATCACATGCTTCTCCTAGACCTGGACCATCATTGCTCAACAGTCATCACTGAGACGTCTGGGATACTGCAGTTTTTAGTGATCTAGCAGTGCACTTGCCCCCCCTGCTGACGTAGTAGCAATCAATGAGACTCTCCTATTCCAATGAATTTAATTCAGCATAACACTGCAGTGTATTCAGTCTCTTGTGATGGTCACTCAGCCTCTTAACACAGAATTGTCACTCATTCTCCTTTGACTTAGCAGTAGTTAAATAGCTACATGGAAGTAATCACCTTCGTTCCTCAGACACGGTAGTGATTAGTCCGCATGCTGTATTCCTGTAGTGCTACTAGTCCACTTGTCACTTGTTAGCATTAAAGTTTGTTAGAATGCGGAGAACATGGTTAGGCATAGGTTATAAGACCTTTCTAATGGGTGAGATGTTTTATTCAATGAAAACCTCAAATCTCATTAAAATCTGATTAAAAACTAGGGTATTCCAGATATTTCATCAAAATATTGGCTTAACATTTATCTACCTGTGTAAGTTGGCAGATGAGGTAAACTATCAATACCAGGAAAGTATTGTCTATTTTTTAGCTGCCAAAATTTGCTAGGTTCAAAAACTAAATCCAGAGATGCAAATCGGATATTAGCCCCGAGTGTGTATGTTCTGTCTCAAAAACGACCTCTTCTCTAAGGACGCTGAACAACCCTGGTTTAGATCAATGATTCGCAGGCAGCATTTTTAGGTGAATGCCAGTGCAAGGTTCTATTGTTTGCAAGCTTCTCTAGCTTTAAGTTGTGATCAAAGGCTTAGAAAATGAAAGGTCAGATGTACGTTATACAATCTAAAGAGTACATTCAATAAAGTTGCCCGGTAAAATAGGTGCATGGTAATACCTTAACCCAATTCTCACACTAACTTCCTATATCTACGCTTAACACTAACTTTTCATCTACTCCCAACATTAACCCCCTCACCTATATATGCTACTAACTTCAGATCTTGCAGCTGTACAGGGGACTGACCAAAATGTAGCCTGTAATCATGGTTGTCATCCGTTTAGTCCAGGTTGTGGTTGCTCTAGTTGGGAGTAGATGAAACGTTAGTGTTAATCGTAGATGGGGGAAGTTAGTGAGAAAATTGGTGTTTCTTATACACATAGCACTAGCCCTACTAAGAAATTATCTGAAGTCCCTTTCTGTTAGAGTACAGCAAGAGTTAAAAACTTCAGTTTTTATCTATGCAAAACAGCTTGTGAAATTCAGTCTGGTTTCCTGGGAAAAGAAAGCTGCAGAAATACTACAGGAAAGTTCAGAGTCACTACTTCTGCTTCTTTTCAGCTCAAAAAGGCGGAGTATGCATTCTAAACTGCAACTGTGACAGTCTGCTGCAATGTTAAAAAAAATAAGGCCTCTTTCACAGTAGGACGTTGCATTTCAGTGCGACATTAAGGTCGCACAACATGGCCCTAACGCAACGCATATAGACTTTAACTTGGACGTTATTGTGCGTTCTTTAACACCGCGTTAAGTGTTATGAAATACTGAAATGAATGTGGTGCGACCTTTATTGGGGCTCTTTACATGCAAAGAAAACGGTGCATGCATTACATTAAAAAAAAAAATTACTAGGCATGTGCAACACAAATAACGCAGCAGATTCATTGCTAAACGCACAGCATGCAGCACTTTCTAATAACGCTATACGTTACACACAAACGCAACGTGTGCACTGTGAATGTCGCACAGACTTAGTATTGCTGTGCGTTAGTCTGCGTTAAAACATTTTCTAATGTGTGACTTTAACGTCGCACTCTGAAAGAGGCCTAAAGCTCTAAAACGGAGAATAAAAATGACTATCTTCCATACTGCCAATGTTCCATTTAAAGGGATCCAAGCAGCTCTTGGCTTCAAATAGCTGCAAGGGCTGCCATTGTTCAGAAGCTCAACCCCTGCTGTTTTACGACTGCTGTTATCCAAGCTAGGTGTGACATTCTTCAACTGTAACTGATGTTTTCTGTTTGAAGTACAATGGGGGTTTGTTTGTGGTCAATTAAGTCTAAAGAGGTGATTTCTTATCTGTTTTCACCATCTCCTGCTCAGGGAACACAGGTCCTTTGCAGACCAATGGACAAAGTGGCTAATTTAACTCTTAGATGTAAAAAAAAATGAGGTAAAATTAAAGTTTATTTTTAACAATAAACCACATTTTTAGAATGCAATTTTAATTTGCTATAGAGCTGCCCTGGGTGTTAAAAATGATGCTCGGTTCACTTTAACATCCATGCTACACATACTTTTAATTATTTCATAAGCTTATTTTGACTTCCGGTTTGTGACATGTTGCATTTTTTCATATTGGACTTTTAAGACGATCCTAATTGCAGCTGCTTGTGCACCTGCCACCGGGTAACAGTGTCTCAAAGAATAACATGCATGTTGTTGGAAATGCTTCCATCCAGATGCATTTTAATTGCACCCAAATGGCACTCATGGCCAGCAGACTGGATACTGAACTGCCAGACAAATTTGCCTATTCAGCGATCCCTGTGAAAGAGGAGGCCTACTACTCAAGTATTTTTGGCCTTTAGGGCCCAATAACGCTATATGCATTTCAACACAATGTACCACGCTACACATACATTATTTTTGTTTGTGTTGTTTGATATGGGTCAGGTGCCATATATGCCCTTCAATACATATTTTTGTGCAAGCATAATGAAGAAGCATTACTGCTAGGGATGGTTAATGGGATGCAAATAAATCAGAATTGCTGAAGGATTATGCAAATGTATGCAGCTTGGAAATTGACTTATCAAGTTCCACCCAGGTGGAATGCAAATGGTCCACTTTCAAGCTGAAGACGTTTGCCTACTACATTTGTAAAATTTTGCAGCAACTCTTTAATTATTTGCATTCCATTAACCATCCCTAGTCACTGCCTTATTGAATGTCACGAATGCAGTATAAGGCCTGGAACCCACTGAAATCCGCAAACGCAAAACGCAACCGCTAGCGTTTTGTCTGAGCGGTTCGCAAGCGGATTCATGCGCGTTTTCGGTCGCGTTTTGCAACAGTGTATTTTTTTGCTCAGCGGTTGTGTAGCGTTTTGCGTTTCGCGTTTTTATCCTGATTGGTCCTGTGAATTATTTTTAATTTTGTTAGTGTGCTGAACCGCAAAACGCTAGCAAAACCGCTCAGTTTAGGTTTTGCTGAGCGTTTCTGCTAGCGTTTCAATACTTTACATTGAAGCGCTAACGCTCCCAAAATGCTGCAGGTCCTGCGTTTGCGTTTCCCAGAAACGCAAACGCTCCTGTGGAAGTTGCCCCATCTATTAACATCAGCTGAGCGTTTTGGCAAAACGCTAGCGTATCGCAGCGCTGCCAAAATGCTCAAAAAACCGCTCTTGTGGGTTCCAGCCCTAACACACAGCCAACTGCATTGTAAAATGTAAATTTGCATTTAGATTGTATGGGCAGTAAGAAGAGGAGTCTAGTAGTTGTGTGAACATTAGATTATGCTGGAAATACATGAGATATTTCATCATGTTTATTCTCCGATCGATTTTTTGATCATTTTTCCAATCTATTTCCATTCACTTCTATGAGAAATCGATAGATAATTTCCGACATGTCTGATCTTCAATCGAACAATCTGCCAAAAATTTGCATGGTGTATTCCCAGCATTAAATTGATATTGGTCACACTAGTGGAGTTCTATCTTTGTCTAATGCTGGGCATACACAAAGCGATCCGGCGGCTCGATTAGACTCCGGATTGACTCCCGCCGCATCCACGCTCATCCGCGCGGCCGCCCGGATCGATTCCCACTCGTCTGGTATCGAACAGGGAATCGATCTGCGCGGTGATTGGACCGGTCGGTTATTTTCAATCCAATATACATGCAAACTGTGCCTGCCTTAATAGATCTCTGTCTTTGAGTATTCGCTACCACAAGTCCATTCAGATACTGTTGAAAAATTTGTGACAGCGCTCCTCTTCTTATCTACACATCTGAAAAGAACAAGCTCCACATGGTGCATTACTGTTGATAAACATTGAATATATATGCATCCACCCAGTGAAAAATAGTGACTTGTGTTCCACTCCAAGTGACATCCAAATCCACTCCCTTTAGTACAGCCGCTCACCGGATAGATGCCACCTCAAACTCCAGGTGGGTCTAGCGCTTTGCCACATGGCAACAAACTTCACAGCTCCAAAGGCTCAACTTGTATAAAATCTCCAATTTAATCCACATAGAACATGTAAAAACAAATAAATAGTATATAGCATAATACCATTTGCACATAAATCCCCTGGCCTGCGCACTCCAGTGGACTCACTTGAATGTCAGAAATTATGCGCTTATCGGGCTTCTCAGCCCAGCAATATCGCTCTCTCACCACGGTGTCTGGTTCTATGTGGATTAAATTGGAGATTTTATACAAGTTGAGCCTTTGGAGCTGTGAAGTTTGTTGCCATGCAAAGCGCTAGACCCACCTGGAGTTTGAGGTGGCATCTATCCGGTGAGCGGCTGTACTAAAGGGAGTGGATTTGGATGTCACTTGGAGTGGAACACAAGTCACTATTTTTCACTGGGTGGATGCATATATATTCAATGTTTATCAACAGTAATGCACCATGTGGAGCTTGTTCTTTTCAGATGTGTAGATAATAAGAAGAGAAGCGCTGTCACAACTTTTTCAACAGGATATTATCAATCGAGCCATCAGCGCCTCGATTGATAAGAGAAGGTCAACCCGTGTATGCCCAGCATACAACACAAAACAACCCTCACCTGACTGGGACAGATAACTGATAAACAGGACAAAGAACCAGGATCAAATGGTTCATCTTATAGACTGAATTTGCAAATAGCTTAATGGGCCTGTCTTTGTCTCTTCACCTTATGGCCCTTAGCCTCTTTTAGTTTTCTCCAAGGAAATATGTTCAAGCCTTCTCAAAATACCTTTAAAGCTCCCACCAAACAAGAAATTACTCAAAATAAGTTTGATATTTTTTTGTAACCTTGTTTTTAGTACTTCTTAATTTGCTAAGTGCTGAAGTTTTTTTGGTACATTAAAATTATGCTCTATTTTTTGGAATCACACTTTTTCTTCCCTAAAACTGGGTTGGGGAAAGTCTGTGCAACTTATATTAAAATAGTAGGTAGATAAAGATGATTGGCACAAGATGCTGCAGATTGCAGACACACAGGGGGTAGCAGGTCTCAACAACTGTGCCTCCAGATTAAACAGCCATGAATTATAAACAAGGTAGAGAAAAGTATCTGGGCACCAATCGCAGCAGTTTGATGCTAAACAACCTTCAGGCCTGGGGCACACCAAAACCGTTAGCAGATCCACAAAACGCTAGCGGTTTTGGGTGCGGATGACAGAGTTTACTCCCAGTGCACACCGGGCGGATCTTGATGCGATCCGCCGGCCGCATCCGCCTCAGCATCCGCATGGCTAATGTATCTCTATGGGCTGGTGCACACCGGCGGTTTGAGGTTTTAAAGGGATACTTATAAGTGAAAATAAAAAAAAATATTTTTACTCACCTGGGGCTTCCCTCAGCCCCCTGCAGCTGTCCGATGCCCTCGCAGCCTCGCTCCGGTCCTTCTGTCCCCGCCGGCGGCTACTTCTGGGTTCGGCGACAGCCGCCGACAGGTTGGGAATGCGAGTGATTCTTCGCGTTCCCAGCCACAATATATCGCCCCCTATGCTGCTATTGCGGCAAGAAGGCAATAGCAGCATAGGGGGCGATATATTGTGGCTGTGAACGCGAAGAATCACTCGCGTTCCCAGCCTGTCGCCGAACCCGGAAGTAGCCGCCGGCGGGGACAGGAGGATTGGAGCGGGGCTGCGAGGGCACCGGACAGCTGCAGGGGGCTGAGGGAAGCCCCAGGTGAGTAAAAATCATTTTTTTATTTTCACTTAAGTATCCCTTTAAGCAAACCGCAAACGTGCAGCAAGAGGCACGTTTGCGGTTTGCTAAAAACCTCAAACCGCCGGTGTGCACCAGCCCATAGAGATTCATTAGCCACGCAGATTTTCAGGCGGATGCGGCCGGCGGATCCGCCCAGTGTGCACTGGGCCAGGGATGCTGTCACGAGTAGATTCGAGTGGCCTAAGCACTCGAACTCTTGATTCAAATGAGCAATAATTAATACAGGTGAGGAGCGGGACATAAGGGGTTATTTACCCATAAGGCTGCGTGTTCCCTGCGCTCCAAATAGGATCCACACGCGTCCTATTCTTTGCGTTACAAGCCTCGCTGCAGGCACTGCGGGCACTTCCTCCTTCAAGCCGGAAGAAGTGCCTGCAGCGAGGCTTGTAATGCGATGAATAGGACACGTATGGATCCTATTTGGAGCGCAGGGAGCACGCAGCCTTATGGGTAAATAACCCCTTATGTCCCGCTCCTCACCTGCATTAATTATTGCTCATTTGAATCACGAGTTCGAGTGCTTAGGCCACTCTAATCTACTCGTGACAGCATCCCTGCACTGGGCCTTAAAGGGGAACTGAAGTAAGAGGTATACGGAGGCTGCCATATTTTATTTCCTTTTAATCAATACCAGTTGCCTGGCAGCCCTGCTGGTCTATTGCTCTGCAGTAGTATCTGAATAACACCAGAAACAAGCATGCAGCTAGTCTTGTCAGATCTGACTTTAAAGTCTGAAACACCTGATCTGCTGCATGCTTGTTCAGGGGCTATGGCTAATAGTATTAAAGGCAGAGGATCAGCAGGGCTGCCAGGCAACTGATATTGCTTAAAAGGAAATAAACATGGCAGTCTCCACATACCTCTCTCTTCAGTTCCCCTTTAATTCATCCCTGTGGTAATGATTACTGTAATGGTTGCCTCTGAAGAAGCAGGTTAATCCTGTGAAACTGCTTTCAGGCCGCAACTTGCTGTATGTCATTACCAGGAGGCTGAGGTCAAGGTTGTTTAGCATCAAACTGCTGCGATTGGTGCCCGGATACTTTTTTCTACCTTGTTTGCAACTTCTATGAAGAAGGTATGGTGCAGAGTACCGATCCTGCTGCCATGCTCCTCTCTTCAGTCTCTGGTAATCTTGCACTGTATGCTCCAGACCTCATGAAAGCACAGTCTTTTACACATCAGGACCCCAGTGCTGCTCTTCCCTTCAGGCTCCATTTGCATCCACCACATCATCATTCTGTACACGCACCATCCTTCCTGGTTACGGGGTCCTTTCTAGTTACTGTTGCCCACTTGCCTTAACCAGGAAGGGCATATGTGTGGCTGCTGCAGATGGAGCCTGAGGGGAAGAGGAGCGCATTGGCTACAGTCCTGATGTGTGAAAGACAACACCCTTGGAGGATCGGAGTGTACAGTGCAAGATGACCGGAGACAGAGGAGGAGAGGAGTGTGGCAGCAGGATCAGGTGAGATCATCCACTGCAGGGGTAGTATAGTGTAGCTGTGGGGCGGCGGCAGCAGCAGGGGTTAGTGTATAGTGTGGCTTAGCTGGTGGTCATCTGGGGTTAGTGTAGTGCAGTGTAACTGGTGGGAATTGT